>NC_060890.1:19084499-19369499 GCF_014805685.1 Silurus meridionalis
GTGGTGATTATAAAGCATTCGTATCTGATTTGAGAAAATGTGTTAATAAATTGTATTACATTTGGTAAAATTTGCCTCCTTTCATGCTTTAACCTGTTGATCTAAAAGAAAAGAAAATAATATTGATTTGTGGCAAGCTAATTAGTCTGGACGTAAGATGTAAATACCCTGCTTACAACAGACAAACATTATCTTACATAATTGTCAAAACTTTAAAAATTGTCAAAAAGTTCTGACTTCAAAACTTTAACCGTGCAAAGTAGCCAAATTTTTATTTTGAGGTGCTGTAAGGACATACTCTGTTGTCAGGATTAATACTATTTTACAGTTATTTTGACCTTGGGTATATGCTGTAGTTCTTGTACAGTAATTTTATTGTTTAGTGAACTGTTTTCCCCTGATCCAAGATAATGAATGTTCATTTCCTTAGTTTATTCAGCTCAGTCAATACAGCTTTGGAATCAATTTACTGAAATATTTCAGGCTAGAGTGATTGCATCTTCAAGCAATTTTTTTTTAAACATGTCAAACTTGGAAAAACTTTTGTTAACTTCTTTTAAAACAATTTAAGATCACAAGAGTGGTATTATATTACATTAATTGTCATGAACTTTCTTAACCTCCAGAAAACAAAACTGAATATTCACCATCATCTAATAAATTCCAGCACTTAAGTAAAACTGCACTTCATAACTGACCTTGCTGACATCCCACAGAATGTTATGATGTATATTTAATCTCAGATCACTTCTCAAATTTGATTTTATTTTTGAAGGTTTTACACATTTTAGAAAGGTTCTGGGAGAGAATGTGAGAAATAATGATGTGCCTAAACAAAGGATAAAGCAGAAGATGCATGCCAGCAATCCTCTTTGTCATTGCTATATTTTATAATGACCACCTTAACAACATTTGCACATGTTTGGTACCTACAGGTAAACTTAATCAATGGGCTTTTTAATGTTGAAGCTACTTTTAGAATAGCATCTCACCTTCTCTGAAGGTGGAAGGGGGAACTTTTTTTATTTTCAATATTTTAAGAAGAGGAGGTGCTGACACCACACAGAGTTTCCATAGGTAAAGTTACTGTTTCATAGGATCAGTAATGGTGCTTGGCAATTTAGCAGAAGGAGGAGGCAAGCCTGCTGCACTGTAGCAGTAAGAAAACAGCCAAATTCCAACAGTTAAATACAGATTTCCCTTAAAAAGGTACTACAGTATAATGTAGAAAACAATGCATTAAGGGAAAAATTCATGTGCAGCTTGCTGGTACCCATAAATACTGTAATATACTATAAATAGCATTGCAATCTGGGAGTGATGTTCGAATCAACACGCAAATACGACATTCCGAACAGACGTGGAGGCAACTCTGGACTTCCATTTCGAGGATTGTTCATCTGAATCGTTTATTTTAGGAGCAAATTCCACGGCAATGTAAATTACATTTTCTGTACTAACTTCAAATAAGTATACGAGTGTACTGAAATTTCAATAAAATACAGCACTATACCGTGTATTACTACAATATATTATAACATTATTAATGCTGAAAAAACAGTGATGTATGGTATATAGATCTATCTATCTTTTAAAAAAACACAATAATATTAATACTTGGAAATACTTGGTTTTACAAAATAATATAAAAACTAGTCACAGTCAAGCACACTCAAGCACACAGGAACATGTACATGATACCATGAGGTCCTCCATGGATAATATGGTTTGCTCACCCTTCACTCCTGCATCAGCGCAGAACTGCAATAACTCTGGATTCGAGTTTGAGAACTGTGTCCTCAAAATGGATTATATTCTTTGATCGCCTCCTCTGTGGATTACATGGCTAAGCCAAGATTGCGAACTTGATCCAAAGCTGCTTTGTTAGATGTGATGGGAAAGCAGAGCCATAGTGTGATCTGAAAGTAATGAGATATTAATAGCTTGTACATGCAGAAGCGGCTAAAGTTGAAAGTAAGTGTCATAAAAAAAAAATAATTTTGTTCTCTGACATTATTATTATCAATAAAATATTTTAAGAATCATTAGTATATTTATTTTGTAGTACACTAATGATTTATAAAATATTTTATTGATGATAATAATAATGTCAGAGAAGACGATAATAACCAAGCAAGATAAAGAGAACAGGAGCTGTAAAAGTGCATTCATTTTTTTCGCATCTTGTAGGACATAATCAAATTATGCTTGGTTTATAATTGATTAAGGTCAAGATGACATTTACATTTACAGCATTTGGCAGACTTTATTCTTATTCAGATCAACTTACATTTATCTCATTCTAAGCAGATATAAGGTTAAGGGCCTCGCTTGGGGGCCCAGGAGTGGCAGCTTAGTGTGACTGGGATTTGAACTCACTGGGATCTGGATAAACTTCTGATACAAAGTCCAGTTTCTTAACCACTAAGCTGCCACCTCCCTGACAACAAATTACTTCTTCCTGTTGTCTGTGTTGTGTTAATTTGTGTATTAAACACCCTCTGACATTTCTCAACTTTCAATTGGAAGCCATGCACTGTACATTTCAAATATAATATATTTCTAAAATATCTGTGTTATATAAAGTGAAAACAATAAATCACTTTGAAACTTTGCACTCTACATTACTGCACAGTCTAAAACTGATATTTTTCCACATATCAAAACTGGACTTTGAAAACATCCACACAAACTTAATGTGCTAAACCATAAGGACTTTGCTATTGAATTTTATACACTCCAGGCTTCTAGATGTATTGCTGTCAGTATGTGATGCATCATTAAATTCTCTGCATGACATCCTAGCACTGAGAGAGATATGCGTGGTTTACAACTACATCTGCAGCTCCCATAACCTTGAGTACGGTCCATTTTAATGCACACACAGTATTATAAATAATTTTTCATTTCCTACCAAGATTTCTCATGTTTAATAGCTTCAAGAGTGTTTTACTCTGAGGGCACTAGTAAAAATGCTTTCCTTTATTTGCATTTTGAAAACAACAATTTTCATGACAAATTATATAGTGACAGGAACCTGAGTGAAAAGTGGATGCTTTTAAATATTGATATAAATTCCAGAGTTTGTTGGTATTTAATACATCCTCATTTTGCACTAATCACAACATATACTTGAGCTGACATGGACTCCACAGATTTGTACTAAAACTTATGATCTATTTTAAATGTATTTAAAGTAATTTGATTGTACAACTTCACAAGTAAGCTGAGTAATATCGGAAAACTATTTCTGCAAGATTTATGCCAGATTCCTTAGCAGGCTAGCTAACCTTAATCATTTATTAAGCAAACTTGCTATTAAGCTGTATAAATAAACTTTCTTATTGGCAAAAGAAAAATGAGTGGGAATTGGATTCCTATATTATACTACATTATATACAAATATTGCATACATTAGCAATGTATACATTACGTAGGTAACAGTGATCAAATAATACCTTTAGAACTCTAGTTAGACATGAAATGATCATTATATGAGATAATTCAATGCTTGAAAGTTTTTTTTTTTATTATTAACCCTCTGGAGTCTGAGGGTGTTTTTGGCCCCTTGAGAGATTTTGACATGCTATTTACATATTTTGTGCATTACAACAAACCCGATTCGGGTTCAATCAAAACAGGGGATTCACCTTTTCCAAAAAATATAAAGTTCCATTGATTTTTCATGGTGTCATAATTCACATAATATTTGCTTGTATCACATTTTTCTATTAATCTTTCGACTTATGTAGATTACATGTCTCAGTTAAATGAAATACAGGCCAGCCTGCTTTGCTTTCATGATGTTTTCTTTCAAAGAAACCATCTAAATTGTTTATTACATCCTTTCAAACCAATGTGACTGATGGAGTTTTGAATTGGAGCTGAGAGAAGCTAATAATCGGTGTGTCTCGGCAGGAGCTCTTAAAAACGCCCCCAGGGCAGTAAATGCCAAGATTGGAAAATATGACTGAACAACATATGAGAACAACCTGGTTAGTGAAATTATGCTCTTTATTCGTAAGTTATGTTGTGTATAAAACAAGAAAACATAATGAAGTTTATTTTTTGAATACTTTATAATTAATTGAACATGAATAAAAGCATAAACTAAAAAACTCAAATAATACATATACACCATAAACAGTGTATGAACAGTATACAACATGCATAATTAAAAACTGTTCTACTCATTGTGTTTCAGAAAGATGTAGGAAGCACCATGTATAAAAATATACAAAATATCTCCAGTATATAAGTTAACAAATTCAAATGGATTAACAGATCAATCTTAAAGCATCTCTCTTACACTCGCCACACTTTTTAATGCCCTGGCCAGGCTTTAGATCAGAGTCTAGTTTATCACTGGCAGCCAGACAGTTGAGCCGAGGAACTGCAGAGGAGGCCACCTGACAGAACAAATGGTTGGATTTCTCCACAATGAGATATGAAGAAAGTTTTCATCAGTCTTTATGACTAAACCTAAGGTATAGAAGGAGTGGTAGATATCGGCTCTACAGAATAGCAGACGTGCTTTCCGACCTTGCAAGCTATTTAAAGTACCTGTCTTTATTCCTGACATCATTCTTAGTCATGCACCAATTTTTTAAATGCCTCAGAACATCTCAGTACCTTATACTTGTGGACAAGAAAATAGGCCAAGCCCAAAATGGCAAATATGGAAGATTTTAACAGCAAATAATTCATAAGAAAAATTAGCCAGAATTAAATAAATACATTTCTGAGACCTCTTGTGCCACCATTTGCTTTTTTGCTGTTAAGGAAAGCTAGAAACTGGGAATTTTATTTCTATAGTATTCATGTATACAAAAGTAAACCCATGATAATAAATGAATATATACAAAAAAAAAAAAAGAATAATAATAAAAAAAAAAAAAATATATATATATATATATATATATATATATATATATATATATAATAAATATTTTGAACGAAGTGTCATTATTTGGATATTTAAAAAATTGGATGTAGCCACAATTAATAGAGAAGGGAAATCTACAATATATGTTTAATTTGTGCTCATCTAAAATTCAAATTCAATTTTTATTTATGTCTTTGTTGATATGATCATTATATGATTAATATTTTACCATCTTGTGCCTAGTTTGGCAGCACAGGAGTGTCACCCACATGCAGGCTAGGGATCTTGCAGATTTGCAGAAAACACTATATCCCTATATGAAAAAGGTATTTTAATGTGCTTCAGTAACATGCAGACAACAAACCACTAATTACACAACCCGTTCCCTAGAATGGTGTGTTCATCTGAACAGCTTTCTGAAGTGTTCTATCTAATTTTTTTTTTTATAATTATAAATAATGAAAACCTGCCATTCACCTGTCAAAATTCCCACATTGTCCATGAAGCTCAGTACTATTTCTATTATTTAATTTTATAACTAATAACACAAGTTTTTTTTTTTACATTTAGACAATCTGGAGAACATTCTTAAAACCACACTAATGGCATTGCGCAACTTCAAACTAATGCATTACAAGACCGAACAAATGTCAAAGAGAAAATGATGGAAAAACTCTATAAGGAAAAGACCATAAGTTTAGCAGTGAGTGAAGCATGAAGCTATTTATTTTTTTAAGAAATGCTATTGGAATATGTGCTACTCCAAATATAACTGTCAAATTGTCAGCTGTGAAGACATGATATGCCCAAATGCCTTTTTTTATTCCCAGTATGCCATATGCACAGCTTTCATAAGTCTGAGAATATGGTCACATAAACAGAGTTAGCTCCAGCACAATGTCATGCATTATGAAAGCAGAATTGTCCAGCTCACACACTTGTCACTGAGTAGTATGTCTGTGAATTCATTATTTAGTTTATCTTGAAATGTTTCAAATTCTCCTTCGAGGCTAACTAGCAATATATAAGACTGAATAAGTGGATTAGTTAATGCAGCTGTGAAGCATCGTATGACTTTTATTATGAACTAAACCAACAAATAATCTGAGGCTAAAAGGATTTCGAATGAAATGTACCAGGGTGAGCGTCCCATATGTCACTATGGCACAATGTTAATTGTAAAATGATCCAAAAAATACAATCTGATACAATCTTGGTGACATCCACCTCACAACTGAGAGAAGGTGGTGCAAGACAGAATTTAAAACAGTGAAGTCTTTCGAGTAAACTGAGAAAGTTTGATGGTTTGATTTCATTTTCTGCATGAAATTTTGCTGTACTTACAGTATTGTTGGCTCACACATTGTATCTTGCCTCCCCGAGAGTAACTCTGATTAGTGTATAAATAGAAAGGAGGCAAGTATACAGTTATTTTTCAAGCTTTCAGTAATGAGACTGGCTGTAATTTTTGTATAATTAACCCACGTTTCTAACATTTATATTATCTACAGTACCATAATCACAGTAGGGTTTCTTCAGATTTTAGCAATAATGACCAAAAGTATTTGGGTACCATATTATCACATTCGTATATAATATTCTTTCCCAAAACTTTTTCAACAAATATGAAAGCATACAATTGTGCAGCATGTCTTTGTAGGCTGTGTGGCATAACAATATTTGTATAGCATTACACTTGCCTTTACTGAAACTAAAGTGTTTAAACTATTTCCAGGATTACAATGCCCCTTGGCAGAAAAGTAATGCCCATAAAAAAATGGCTTAACAAGGTTAGAGTGAAAGAACGTCTCTAGAATACATATGTAATCTTAGTTCCCTGAGGGAATGAGACGCTGTGACACAACGCTTTGGGAACACTTACGCATTGCTCACGCTTTGAATCACATGTGAAATCCGGCCAACGGCAAGGCGCGATGTCACCAGTGGGGTGATGTCACGACCAGGAATCTACAAAATGCTACCTTCCGAAAAATGAGAAGGGAAGCGCGGCAGAGATGTAGGGAGTGTGGCTTGGAGATGCAGTATCTCATTGCCTCAGGGAACTAAGGTTACATATGTAACCTAGAGACGCTCCCTTACGGGAACTCGAGCTGCATCACAACGTTTTGGGAACAAGTGTCCAATCACGCCACACTGACTAGTCCTTGCCTAGTGTGTGTGAGCACAACCAGAGCGCAGGACAGAAGAGTGAAGATGGAGGGAGACACCCGCTGGAGGTGGCTGTGCCCTGAAACACATCTTGTGGCAGGGTTAAAAGCCTGACCTCCTGGTGATGCTGAGGAGAGACAGGCACCGTGTATTGAGGTATACACCACCCTCCTAAGCTTGAGGCTCTTGTGGTCAGGGCCTGCGTGCCACAGCCTGCTTGCTGGAGTGGACGACCATCAGGTCAGCTGGCTCCTTGGGCTTGGGACGACTGCGCCTATGGCATCGCCGAACAAGCCAGGAGGGGCCATCGGGGCGTTCAGCAGGAAAGCCCTATCCCTGTCTGGAATATCCGATGCCTTTCTGCGGCTACTAGGGCTGACATGGGCCGACCTATGGCCTTAGCCGTTTCTTCGGCAGCGCGACATAGCTCCTCAGCTCTTCAGCTGAGGCCAGAGCTGAATCCCTCGTCCATCTCCCGCAGCATGTCAGCCTGGTATGCCTGCAACACACCCATCGTGTGGAGGCAATCCACTGTCTGACCTGATGCTGTGTAAACCTTGCCCACTAGAACCTAAGTGGCTCGCAACGGTTTAGTGGGCAGTACCGGTGCCTTAAGGGACGATGCTACACCTGGGGAGAAATAGATAGCTAGCGTCTCTTCCACCCGTGGCATCGCCCCATAGCCGTACTCCTTCATCCCCACAGTGTTCACATACAGTGAGGTTTGTTGGGAGAAGAAGAGGGCCGCATATGGGCTCTTCCAGGACCTGGACACCTCGGTGTGCAGATCTGGGAAAAAAGGCAGGCTCCGGCGTGGAGGGTGTTACGCAGGGTGCAGGAAGCGCTCATCCAGATTGCTGGGTGCGTGCTGCTACCACTTTTCATCCGG
Source organism: Silurus meridionalis (assembly GCF_014805685.1). Lineage (NCBI taxonomy): Eukaryota > Metazoa > Chordata > Actinopteri > Siluriformes > Siluridae > Silurus > Silurus meridionalis. The sequence goes on from NC_060890.1 coordinate 19,092,443, forward strand.
CCAAGCTAGCCTGATCTTGGACACGGCTCACGTCACTACCTTCAGGAGTTCCTCGCACAGCACAGGCTTGGATTCCGTGGGCTCGCTAGTTTCCAAAATCTCTCCCTCCCAGGGAGCAAGCGCTCGACCCGGCAGGTGAGGAGGGAGAAAGGGACACGCCAGTCCCCATGCCTTCTGCTAGCTCCGCCTGCAAGGCCTATGACATCCGGCGCCGCTTTGCCTCGGCAAGAGCGGGCCTCGAGCTGTGAGGGAGAGCGCTCTCCGAGAGGAAATTCTGCTTGCTTTTAACACTCATGTTTGCACAGATTTACACAAAGTGTTTACCTGAACAAACAGAAGCTAGCGTCAGCTCCACTGCATGCACATTTTGTAGCTTCCTAGTCGTGATGTCACCCCGCCGGTGACATCACACCTTGCCGTTGGCCGGACTTCACATGTGCTTCAGAGCGTGAGCAATGCGGAAGCGTTCTCAAAGCGTTGTGATGCAGCTCGAGTTACCGAAAGAAAACTTGTTCTTTGGTATAAAAGTTTAAAGGAAGCTTTTACTGGAGTAATATTTTACCTACTGTATCACTACTTTTTCTCAATTGCATGCTTTGTGTACTTCATCCACCACTGCCATTCATGTATATAAAGTTTATAATTGTGTAGATTGTGCTTGCATAGGTTAACTTCTGGTTCTTAATTCTTTCCCACATAATAATATTTTGTCAAATAGTGCAGACATTTAAGATAAATTGCCCACTATGGGTGAAGATGTGTATGAATGAGTATGTGAATGGTGCATTTCAATGTACTAATGTACAATTCAGACTGTACTCCTGTCTCACACTGATTATTTCCTGGATAAATTCCAGATCCAATTTATCCCTGACAAGAATAAAGAAAAGTGAATAAACGAGTAAATAAAATGTTTGCGCCATTTGCTTTTTACACCAACAAAAGCAAAATAAAATAGATTACAAATATTTCCATTACCTTGAAAAAACAGCTTTCACATGTACAGAAATTAGAGCCTAGAGCTGAACTATTATTGGAACATCATAAAAATTGCCACTTCACATACATCACCAGTGGTTTCCCCTTTACTGGATATTTCATTGCATGTTTCATGTTATGATACACTCATGGCTTTCAGATTTTAAATTTAGATCTGTCATTTTTTTGTCTAAAATGTGTTTTGGTAAGTGTTTGTGTCATTCATGTTTGTTTCACTATTTATTGTATTCATCAGTCATATGAGGTGATGTGTTCAGGTGTAACTGTGAATCTCTCTCTCTCTCTCTCTCTCTCTCTCTCTCTCTCTCTCTCTCTCTCTCTCTCTCTCTCTCTCTCTCTCTCTCTTGCTCTCTCTCTCTCTCTCTCTCTCTCTCTCTCTCTCTCGCTTGCTCTCTCTCTCTCATTTTGATCATCTGTCATTAAAAGCAATGTTTTTCCATTAAGCATTTATAAATGAAGAAAAACTCTTCTTTTTGAATTGTGATGTTATATCTTCTGTATAAACACCACCCCCAGCCTTCAGTATCAGCCTTCCCACTTAGGCTTCATGTTTAATTTCCCTGCTGTAACTATTTTGTCTCTCTCATCTCACCATCTGACACTTGTAATAAGCAAAGCCAAGAATTGAAATACTTTGGACACTTTGGAAGATTTCTCATTTTAAACTTTAATGACCTATGCCAAGCCTTCTAACACTGAGTGTATGATGGGGTTTTTTTGATTTACACATTTTTGTTTCTATTCCAAAGTTGTAATTTAATTATGAAATAATTGACCAAGCCATTTCATAAACCTTCGGAATTTGATATTTCTTTGTTTGTCATAAAAATATATAAAAAAATTATTTTGAATTCTGGTAGCAAAGATTGCGCTATATGGCTAAAACTTTTACTGTATGTGGACACTGAACCATCAGGCCCATATGTGGCCCCAATTACAACAGTATAAAATGTCTAAGTATGCTATAGTATTAGCAAGATTTAACAAGCATTTTCCCAAGTATTACAGAATGACAACATTCCTGTGTGCCAGGTCCCTAAGACGAGATTTTATAAGGTTAGAGTCAAAGAACTCAAGTGTTCTGCACAGAGCCCTGAGCTCAACCCCAATAAACACCTTTGGGAGCAGCTGAAATGCTATCTGTACCCCAGACCTCCTCACATCCTACATCAGTGCCTGACCTCACTAAAGCTGCTGTGGCTGAATAAGCACAAATCCCTATATCCATGTGCTCCATTACAATAGAATTTCCCCCATGCTGTAATAATAACCTCCACTCTTTTGGAGGGATTTTCAACAGATTTTGGAGCATGGGTCTAGGGATTTGCTCATTCAGCCACAACTATACTGCAGCATTCAATAAATTGTTTGAGACCATTTGTTCAATGTGGGTTATGTGCAACATTTGGCTTGTTGCTTGGAAATCAAGCTATAACTCAATTGCCTATTTTTTATTTTTTTGGTGAACCTGCGCCACAGTGGAAGCCTTGTCGTGCTAATCTCCATGAATTTGTCTCTTCTGAATCTTCAGCCAACCTTTATCTTTTCCTCTCCCTCATTATTTCTCTCTTAAATAAAAAATTGAAGTGACTCATGGCTTAGAGGAGGAAAAGACAGACTGAAAACAGGATGACTCTGCTGTTGTCTGAGCTTTTCTGTACATCCAGAATCAAAGATGCAATGAGGTTAAGAGTTAAAGAAGAAAAGTTGGTAAATCAGATGAGGGCTAAGTGGAGCAGCAGTTTGCATTCTGAAGATATGAATAGGTAATGCATTGGATGAATTTACTAGTGTTTTCTTCTTAATTTATTTTTAAGATACAGTTTCAATGCATCTTCTTAGAGTGAATCTACTGTGAATACAGCTTACTTATTTTTCTTTACATTACTGTATGCAAAAACAGTAATGAGAAAGAAAGAGAGAGAAGAGAGAGGTAGAAGAATAATGTTTCTCTTGTGTATAATTATGAACTACTTTGAGATATAAACTGTAAAATGATGATTTCATTAACTCTAATTAATTTTGACAAAGTGTTTCTGGGTACAATTTTCAGATAGAATTTCCCACCTAATTAAAAATGTGTTTCCTAAACAATGTTGCTCTAAAAAGCACCAAAAAATGGACTACACTTATCATAATCTTACCTTCTATATGCTGTATGTAGAGCAAAAAGAATCTTTTTTTATTTTATTGAATTTTTTTTTACATTCTGACTATTTGCATGATTTAGGCAAGTCCTGAAATTCACTATTTCTTGCACATGGTCACTTTTTAAAGATTAAATGTCTGTGAGGAAAAATTGAGAGTAACAAAGAGTAAATAAAATAAAAAGGATAGATGCATGGAGAGTGTAGAGTAAAAATAGAGTGATTCAGAACAAATTAGAGTGATGAGATCTGTTGGGCATTTGGGCCGAGGACAAAATTCTTTGACAAATACACGTCAGAGAATGTGTCATTTGTGAGCCATTAACAAGAGAAGAGTCCAAAGAACGTGACGCAAGTAGAGAGAACAGAAAAAAACACACAAGTGTTTGAAAAGCAAATTCCACCAAAACCACTCATGCGTTATATCACATTCTGTTTAACGGGGCTTTTTTGTCAAATTGAAGTAGAATATTGCAAGCTGGAATGACTTTAAGCCAGTACACAAAAGCTTCATATTACAAATAGAGGTATGCCTACAATGTCTTGCACTTTACAGAAGAAATTCCAACCTATAATCCTAGGAGCCTATTTTTATTGCATATTTTTTTTATTAAATATTAGACAAATCGTTCCTAGAAGACAAGACTACATATGTATTACTTTCACACTTGTCTCCTACCTGATTTTTTTTGGAAGTTTTTCACCATCTGTTGCAAATAATGCTTGAATGCAGAAAACATTCTGCAGAAGAAAAATGATGTGTCAGGTCCCTTCTGTTAAGGCTTTTGAGGAAGCAAGCGGTTGTAATTTCACTGTCCCTGAAAGGCAATTTTTGTTTCGACAGTTTGGAGACAGCCTTTACATCTGTCCAGATAACATGCACAACCGAAAGTTGTTTGTAGTTCAGAGTTTTGTTTAATTAAAGTCTACCTTCTATTAATCAACAGGAGCATTCGTTTAATAGTTATTAATTATGTACAAGATTTAGAATGAATTATTAATTTGTGGAATTAATTAAAATTATACAACAGTTGCAGGTGATTTCTCATATTAAGAAGGTGTGCACGAATGTGCTTGTGCTAAAAGATATCATTTTTAAGTCTAATTCACAGACAAACATATGATCTTGATATGAAACAGATTTGAAAAAGGTTTGTTGTTTTTGTAACATATAATCATTGATATCGTTTTCTGCTAGGTGATATTTATTTAACATTGGTGGAAAAGTTTCCGGTGTCAGCACTTTGTTGTTTTTGTACCATGGCTGCAGAGTTTGGACAGAGTTAAATACAGTTAAGGCAATTTTCTATAAAGAAAGAGTGAACAAATCAAAACATGTAATCCATTTTTTAAGTACATGGTCTAGCAAAGGGTCAAGCACACAGCGGCTCGCCACAGCGGATCATCCGTATTCATGATCCGCACGTTCGATTTGTCACATGTTTTTGCGCTGGATGCCCTTCCTAACGCAACCCTCCCCATTTATCCGGGCACTAAGAGTGGCTGGGGTTGGTTCCCTGACCGGGGGTTGGAACTTGGAACGCAGCGGTGAGAGCACCGCATCCTAACCACTAGACCACCAGGGAACCCTAGCATGCAATATACCACGTAAACCAAAAGATGTGAAACAGAGCAAAAGGTCATACCACAGAATTAATGTAAAATATGGCATGGTGCTGTTTAAGTGATTCTGAAAATTGCTAACACTTTGACACTTTGTGGGTTGTTTGTGAATGAAAGTCACAAACTTTGTATAGACCTGTGTGTGTGTGTGTGTGTGTGTGTGTAATTGGGAACAGGTGTGTCTTATTAGAAGCTGGGCAACTGAGCATGTGAGTGTGTTGTGGGTTTTGCAGTTAGAGTTCTCTGTAGACCTGACAATAGGAAAGTGTTCAGGACAAAGGAGCTCAAGCTTTCTGCTTTTTTAGTAAAATAGTCAACCCAGTCTCACAGAAATGTGGTATTTGCAGCATCTTCCATTCCATAATTGGAGACTTTTGTGCAGCTGGGTATGGTTCCAAAGTATATTGCACATCGCTCACTTAATGCATACTGTTTGCTTTTCTTATTCAGTAATTACTTGTTTAAAAAACCTGGATATCAAATGTATTCAAAATATTAACGTGAATCTATTTGTACTCTTAAACATCAAAAAAGCTACCAAAATGAGGCCGCAGATATAAGCTATCACTCTGATGAGAAATCTTTTATAAATAAACTTTTTTCTAGCATAATTCCCCTTTGATAAAAATAACAATTGCGCAAAAGGGTTTGTAGAGCAGTCTCTTAAGAAAACAGAGAGTGACAATACTGGGCTACCAGGCCTGAGGATTAGAGTAATTGATCACTGGTGTTTCTTTGGCAGTTCCTGTTCAGCTGATGGAAATCACTTTGGGTAAGTGCTAACTGGGATTGCAGGCAACCTAAATGTGGACACTATAAAGGGAACATTCCTGCAGCATATGTTTAAGTTCTGTGTTTTTATAAAATACATGAAATTAGATTGGGTTATTGTAAAAGCTTGTATGAGAGACTAAAATGGAATTTTCCTTTCTGTGGTGTGCAGGAGACAAAAGCCACAGGAAGTCATCAGAGGAATATATATTGCTGCTATGAACAGTGGTAATAAAAAGTATACAAGCTCAAGGACAGTTGATATAGTATGTGTGTGTGTGTATATATATATATATATATAAGAGAGAGAGAGAGAGAGAGAGAGAGATACATATGTATATATATATATATTAGTATATATGTATATATTAGTCTTTAGTACTAGCTTAGTGGTTACCACAGAAATAGTCTGGAGATTATATGTGCTAGTACTGTTTCTGCGACTTTTACTGATTTTACCATGAGCACACATGCACACACATGCACTCATGCCCATGCAAACACAAACACTCATGCATCTTGTATTCCATAGATCTACTCACCAAATACAATTGCTTTTAATGTAGAATCTAGAATATAAGTAAGTACATACATACGTGGTATGATTGAGTAGTATAAGTGTTTTCATTTTACAGCTTCAGGGCCCCAATTTCATCCTGACCTTGGCCCAATGACTGTGAGAAGTTCTGTGTGTTTTGTGTCGGCTTCGTCATGGTTCTCCTGTTTGTTTGTTTTTACCCCAAAAACATGCATGTATGTGTTGATGCAAAGTTGCTTCTTAGTGTTTATAACTGTGTAAATTTGAGTGCATGATACCTCTGATAGACTGCTTCCCCATTAGGGGATAATTATAGTATCATGCCCAGTGTTTCAAAGATAAACTCTGGAACTGCCAAAACCATGACCAAGATAAAATGATTACTGAAGCTTAATAAATGAATAAAAGAGAAAGTAGAGAAAAAATTATAAATAGGGTCACTTCACTGTTGATGTTAATTATGTTTGTAATCATTGCTAATTAGTCACATGGAAATGTTTAGTAAGGAAACCAATTAAGCATATGTTTTATATGATATGAACATTTGCATGTTTTTATCTTGATGTTCTTTTGTTCTTGATGTACTTTAATATGAGAACTGTTATACAACAGCTAGATTTTTTTTTGTGAACTGGCTGTTGACTGTGTTTTCTTTTCTCTATTGATGTGACAACTATGTGGATAATATATCCATTTAAACAATTAATAACCCTATTTATCATCTGTGTAAACCATTGATGTGCCTAAATATAAATACAATACCAAGCATTAAAGCCATGCAATACATATAGGAATAAAGGAAGCATTAAAAAATCACAGCCACAACAGATCATCCTTCTCCATACACCCCTGTCCTATACATCTGCCTCTTTTAAACCAACTACCTGCATGTCCTCCCTCACCACATCCATTAACCTCCTCCTTGGCCCTCCTTTTTTCCTCTTTCCTGGTGGCTCCATTCTTAGCATTCTCCTACAAATATACCCCATGTCCCTCCTCTGCACATGTCCAAACCATCTCAATTGTGCCTCCCTCACCTTGTCTCTAAAACATCCTACATGCACTGTCCCTTTAATAAACTAATTTCTAATCCTGTCCATCCTTGTCACTTCCAACAAAAAACTCAACATCTTCAGCTCTCTCTCACAAAATACAAAATACAAAAGTAGCGCCGCCAGTAAACCTGTTGTATATTGCACACTGCGATGTGTAAAACAGTAAAGTGAACATTATAAGTAACAAAAAATGTAAATAAAATGTTGTGCAAAAGAGCAATAGCAGCAATACACAAAAGATGTGCAAAAACAGCATGTAAAGAGTTTATGGTAATGAAGTGATGTAATATGAGTGGTACTGAAGACATGGATATGTGAAGTGCGTACAACTGTGTGTTGAGTCCGGGTTGTACAGATTAGTCAGTGTGAGTTTCAGTTTAGTTCTGTGTTGAGAAGCCTGATTGCTTGAGGGAAGAAACTGTTACACAGTCTGGATGTGATGCCCCGAATGCTTCTGAACCTCTTCCCTGATGGCAGGCGGGTGAAGAGTGTGTGTGAAGGGTGTGTGGGGTCGTCCACAATGCTGTTGGCTTTGCGGATGCAGCGAGTGGTGAAATGTCCATGATAAAGGGGAGAGAGACTCTGATGATCTTCTCAGCTGTCCTCACTATCCTCTGTAGGGTCTTGCAATCCGAGACGGTGCAGTTCCCAAACCAGGCAGTGATGCAGCTGTTCAAGATACTCTCAATGGGACTCTGTAGAATGTAGTCAGGATGAAGGAAGGGAGATGGGCTTTCCTCAGCCTTCTCAGTAAGTAAAGACGCTGCTGGGCTTTCTTGGTGATGGAGCTGGTGCAAACAGGAAAGGGCTCAAAACTGATCCTTGATGCAGTCCAACCTCCACTTTGAACCCGTCTGTCATTCTCACAGATAGTCAACTCTTCTCTCAGCCTGGCTTCCACTACTCTTTCCCATAACTTCATGGTGTGACTGATCAACTTTAAAAAATAAAATAAATATATAAATAAACCAACAAACAAACAAATGAATAAATAAATATAACAAAATTGCTATCCGACAAATAATAAAGATACGAATAGTAACAATAACAACCAAAAAATGTTGAGCTCAGATAGAGGTCTAATATAATGCTGATAAAACTATATAAATACCACTTTTGAGCCATTAGATCTGCTTGATCAGGGTTTAACTTAGCTTCTAGTTCATATTTTGGGAAACAAAGGCAAATAGAACCAGGTATACACAAAGCTGGATATGATCTATATCCATATATGTATGAACAAGATTTGTGTCCCATACGTATCTCTAGTTGACACCAATTATGAACTTAAGTGATGGGGTGAGGCGAGTGAGAAAAATTCCCAGATCATGGTGACAGTGTTGACATTTGTGGGTTTCTTGTTTTTTTGTTCATCACCGTGTTTCCAGAGGAATAATGGTAGGGCTCATGTTCATTAAAAAACACTTTTTGATTTAACGGATCCACTAGATTAAAAAATCTGAATACAGATACAGTTATTTGCAGCACAAAACAATACAAATGAATGTATTAAATGGCATAAATGCTATTTTGAATGTCTAAAGAACTACTGAGGTTTATAGCAATCTTTTTACATTGTTGCTTGATTACTATGGTTACTGTAAAACTATAAATAATAACCTTTATTAAGAAACTGTGTGTAAAAAAACAGTTCTGAAAGGTCACAACAGATGTGACACCTTTTTCATGAAGTGCTACCGCAGCTAAAGTATGTGGTGTCATAACAGCTTACATGAAACAAAAATCCTATAATAAGTAGATAAAATCCATAGTTGTGAAAACATTAAGGCTGCTCTTGTGACAGTGAATGTTACTGGCAAAATGACACATATCACTGGATGCATGACAGCGTGTGACACCTGCCATGACATGTTTATGACATGGTTATGTTTCTCTTCTGATTCTGGGTTCAATATAAGGTGCTATGAAAGCATGACAGCTTCACCCGCTTCTAGAAACTCTTGCTTGCTTTTGGAGAGTTACTTCAGAGGGATACTCACCATGCTGTCAGTGAATGGCTGTTCTGTAAGATTGAGAGCGACGGAGTCAGAGGAGTGGATAAAGACTGATTGAATCTGAGGTTTTGCAACACACTGTACAGGCGAGGCAAACCGTCTCTGCCAATGCTATGAGTGTGCTCACATGATCACCGTCTCTAATGTGACAGGGCCCACAGGGGTGTGTGGGTAATCAGAGGTGAGATGGACTGTGCAAGAATGCTCTTAGCAACAACCCAGTTTAAAGAGTGCACAGAGAATGTGTAGTTAAGAGTATCAGAAGGTGAATTCTTACTTACTTTATACAGGTGGATAAAGATGCAAAAATGTACATGAACTCAGATCTTCCACACCCTATCACAAAGGTTAGTATGAATATTGAAAAACATTAATTAGCCTTTAGGCCATTCCTCTTTATTTTGACATGGCCATAATGTTTATACAGTGGAACCTCGGGTTAAGAACGCCCCGGCATACGTATAATTCAGGTTACGAATCGCAGTTCATCAAAATTTTTGCCCCTGGTTACGAACAATATATCGGGATACGAACGTCGCTCACCAAAAAATCGCAGGCAAGTTGGTTGTTTTTGCTCTATCCACGCAGCTCGTCACATCAGTTAGCGTCCTGTGTCCCTAGCGAGAGCATCGTGTTACTTATCCGCTTGAACTTTTCCCAGCGGCAGCGTAACAACTCGTTAGTTGATGCTCGTGGAATGATTAGATGGACAACATTAGCCGATGCATAACCACTTTACTTGTTTTATGAAGATAGATTAGCAGGGTTACAGTCTTTTCCAGTACAATACCCATAATGCATTTCACTCTGGACTTCAATACCAACTGATAGTAGCCTTAAAGAAACAGCTCTCATTTTCCTCTAATGCAACAATTGTCTCAGCGTTAGTGTTAATAACACTGTCTTTAATATTCTATAATATAATATATAATAATATATAATAATATAATATAATAAGATTCTCCTTCCAAACAATAACTCTCCTCCTCCCCTTCTACGAACGCCGTCTCCTGCAGCGAGTCTTCTCAAAGGAAAGTACCGGTAAAGATCTTTTCCTCTTTTGTATGTTTTTATGTGGTATGATTTTAATATAACATGTTAAAAGTAAATAATATTAGTGAATATTGGCTTTATTTTTATTTAAGTAATATTTTTGGTTGTCCAGACTGAATTACCGAAGTTTCTGTTCATTATTATGGGGAAATTTGTATCGGGATACGAACTTTTCAGGTTACGAATAAAGTACCTGAACGAATTAAATTCGTAACCCGAGGTTCCACTGTATATATATATTTAATTTAATGTGTGCATTGATTTTTTTTTTTTTTTTTTTTTACCAAACACATTTATCAAATTCATTATTAAATTTAGAATTAAAAATATTAAACTCCTGTCATTATGGATTACTTTGAATGAGAAATAATTTATCCATATTCAAATACTAATCTATTGGTCTAATATACTAATACTAGATAAATATACTTAAATAACAAAGTACTAAATGCTGTGTATGATATAAATTATACAGTAAGTAGATTGTATGTGAAATTATACAAGTGAAAATAACTGGAGGTAAAATATTTTTGTTGTATAAAGGGTTTATTGGGAAACCTTTGCCCCTTGACTGATTGGTGGATGTGCCCCAGTTAAAGGGGGTCACAGGTGAGGATAAAATTAGGTTGAGGTTAAAATGTACTCTTTACATGTTTGACTAAACTCATCTGGTATAAACCTTACTCTTTTTCACATGATCATCCAGGTACTATTAAATAAGTCATTAAAACACACGTTTAATGCTTTTTTGCAATGGAGTGGATATTTACTAGTACAGCTAAAATTTAGTTTTCTTTGACAGTGGAATAAGCTTTTTACCTAGAAGTTCGACATACTGCAATTTTAAGACATATAATTGTTCTTATGATTCAATTGTGTACCTCAAAACCTCAAATTTGAAAGGTAAACTATATTCAAATAGCTGTTTGATGCATATGCTCTCTAAAGGTACTAAAGATGGATCAATGAGGACACCGCCTGTGTGACAAGGAAAGGAATGGTTTAGTACATTGTGTTTACTGTTTAATACATTATATCCTTTTTAGTAATTTTGATGCTCCTTCGGATTAACTTCTTGTTCCCTTGAGCACCAAGATTTTACTTTAAATAATTGCACATAATTAACCCCAGAAAACACATTACTTTAAATAATTGCACATAATTAACCCCAGAAAGCAAAAGCTGTAACTCCAGTTTGTAACCCATTTAATCTCAAAAACTGCTGCACTGTTTAAGCTCTCTGCTGTCAACTGGGACTATGAACTAGATCATGAACTGGCTTGCTAATATGGAACACTGGACTTTAACAACATATGTGGCAGCATTTGTGCCATGCATACAATGACAGCAGGCCTTGTCGTGTACCTGCAAAATTTCATAGCTGTCAGTAGCTTAGACCCTTATCCTCACACATCATACCAGCATGAGTCTTCTGAACAACTTACCACCTGGCTTGCGCACACACACACACACACACACACACACACACACACACACACACACACACACACACACACACACACACACACAATCATATTTTATTGCCCTGGTCCAACCTCTGGATGATCCCAGCAGCTTCCCCTGGGATATTACAGTCTTAATGGCTGAATTTAGTAAACAAGGCTTCCTGAGTGGTGAGGGTCTCTGTGAAGTCAAGGACCAATTTGAAGTAGCTGGATAACTAAAAAGTGGGTGATTCAGCTTTGGAACAGCTCTCATGCAGAGGTGACCTACCTCTGTGATCCCCAAATAAAATTGTACTGCGGTTTTGTTCAAGATGCCAGGGGGGGTATGAGGATGTGCTGGAGCATTTATCTGCTGTAAACTCACCTTTCCAAACCTATGCTCCATTGCTATGTAATTGGGCGTTTATTGCAAAAGATACACAGAGAGGGCAATTCAATACAAGACACCTGCCAGGCTCAAAATGGTCACAACAAAATGAGCAAGCAGCCCTATAATAAAGATAAGACAGGATTTGGAAATATATCACAAAAAAAAAACATTACTTACTTTAATAGCAGCCCCATATTTAGGTCTGTTTTCGTCCCTTAGGCATTAGACAAGTTGTCCGGACCTGACAGCACCGCATCACTCTTGTCTACATGGCATGCTAAACTGCTCTTTCATCACCTGCACTTTGGTCTAAAATAAAATGGAGACGGAAAAGGAAAAAAATGTTTCAAATGATTCTCAGCTACCTTTATAGCTTCTGAATGATGCAAGTCACACAAATTAGGCAGCCAAGTCTGACTTCTAGGTGATAATAGAAACTTCTAGGTAGGAACACCAGTCTTGCAATGAATCAGTAATAACCTAGGGTGGAAATAAATGATCTGATATACATGCTTATTTAAATCGCATCAGGGGAAGAGAACTGGAAAGAAAAACAAAGGTTTGGAGACATAGATAAGAATTTCTTGTTGGTTTTTCAATAAAGATTTTGATCAAATGATGTAAGGACCTTAGAAGCATGCAGTCTACATGAGTCCTAATAAGTCCAATAAACATGAAACTAGCAAAAAGAGAAGGAAGTGATGTAAGTTTCTTATGGCAGAGAGCATCTTGAAATAATATTGCATTGTAAGAGCTTCAATAAATAACATATCTTTGTAAAAATGGATACAATTTATTAAAAGAAAATTGTCCAATCACACAGTTAATCGAAAATTATCATTGTTTGTGGATGCAGAGCTCATTATGATGTTTGCATTTTTAGTATTTTTGTTTTTGGATTCTATCAAGTTAACTATGATTGCTTTAGTATGGTATATGGAGAAAATAGTCTACTTGTGCTGCTATATAATTCTGATAAAAAGAATAATGCCTTTATAAGTTCTGCATTGTAAGCTTTTGCTTCTTTTAACAGCCTAATTCTCTGATGCAATGCAATGTACAGTACCATATAACAGATGTTGCAATTGTACAGCTTGTCACACTGATGTCTAAAATGTTTGTTCATAGTAATGTAATAGTAAGTGTATATAACTGCACAGATTTCCATTATACCTGTTTCTTCTTTATCCTTTTTTACTTACTTTATTTATTTTTTTACCTATTATTATTTTTTGTTTTGTGTTACGATAGCTGCTGATTTTTAAAACAGACAGAGAATGATGTACTTGTGTTTGTAATATACTCTAACAAAAGTATTATGAAAGTGCCAGGTTACAATTGTGCTTACTTTATTGGTCCTGGGAGTTTAAGGTATTAAATCATTCCTTCCTGTTGACAGTTTACACACATCACCTGCCACATTTAGAATAACCCACATAATGGATAGCTATTGTATCTGGACTTAGTGTTATACAGTATTCAGCATTACAGTCTTTTCAACTTCTGAGCCTGTTGAGTGATCATCATCCGAAATAAAAGCAGAATGTTTGTGTATGGATCAGAGTTCTATTTTCTTACCAACTGTGGAATTGTCGATAAAAGAAAACAACAACAAACGCTACCACTGATTTATTATGTTATCATCCAAAATGTGCTGTTTGAGAAAAGCAGCAGGAGTTTGTTCCAAAAACTCCCATACGAAATCTGGTTCAGATTTAACACTCCCAATTATCACAGGCTAGATAGAGCCATGAACAGCATGCTGGACAGTCTCAGGTGTCGCATATCTCTTCCCACACAATCCAGGAGCTTTGACTGAGCAACATTTTGCTTCCTAATTACAACTGCACATCCATTTTAGGAGGACAAGAAAGAGAATAAGAATAAAATATAAAAAAAAATATGCCTAAAAAAACAATGATATTTTTTGTGGGTTATTGAATAACGAGTTTGATGCACTGGGCAAAGGAAAATCATACTCAAAACATTATAACAATTGCTTTAAAATAAAATAAATGTTGAAAAATTGGGTTGGGGGTGTAGATATTTGTCATAAAAAGGTGTTAAACTGATAATAAAACTATTTGCATTTATTTGAGTGGTTTAAATTATTTTATATTATAAAGTATAAAGTAATTATGTATAATATAGAAGTACACTTTATATTGTATTGCTTCATGTACAAGAATGTGTTTATATCATTCCATTTTTGCTGTTCTTGATGTTTAGTTTTAGATGGCCAAGTTTGTATAGACGTCTTGCTTGAATAAACATCAAGTTTGAGGCAATTATCACACATGGGATTTAATTTGTCTTACATATAGAATAAAAAAACATGTATGAACTGGAAACCCAATAATGCAGGACAGTCTCCTTGACTTTAATTTTATTAGATTTTTACTGTCAAGTATAACTGTGTTAATTTGCTATCCAGCATCATATAGTCAGCAAAAAACACTTCCCACAACTAATACAGAACCAATAATCTGTCTCTCAGTTCTGCTGCACTTTACTACACGGCTGATCTCCTGCTGTGTACACTCTTCTCTTTATCCCTAACAAGGGCATCATATCTGACAAAGTATAACAGCTAGAGACAATATGTGTTGAGATTACTGTTTCCATGGTTACTGCAGCAATGCCTGTTATTGGTGACTCTCAATTTTAGTTAGGACTTGAGAATTTTGTGCAGTTTATCTCAGTTGCTTTGAAGCATTTCTCCAGTCGGAAATTCTCAAATAAATTTGTTCAAAATCCACATCATTTATTCACTTGTACACATCATAAAAACATTTCACGTTGCTTTGAGCAAATTGCAGATGCTTTTCTACATTCATTTAGTTTTTCTCAGCTGCTTTGGAGCATTTTTCTAATCGTTTTTTTAATATTTGCAAACCAGGAAGTGCATTCGCAAAACAGTTTGTACAAACAGCAGAAAACATTGGATTTTTTGCAAAAGCCTGTACTTTTCTCAAAATCCTTAGTTCATCTCTCAAAAATAAGTATTTGTGTCAATGAACATCTCATTCCCATCAGAATGAAAAGTCAGTTTGTCATTGTTTACAAACAACATCGTTAAAATGTTTATTCATGTTGTCAGTATGGCAACAGTTTTAGGATTTCTTGGTGGAAACTACGGTTTGGGTTACAAATGCACAAAATTTGACTTCCTATTGTTTGGTATCTATGAATTTCAGCAGCACAGATTAACTTATTTGATTGCATATTTGATTTTTATTGATTACAAGAGACAGGACAGAATTCATACTTTTACTGTATTATACAAGTGTTCATTCGTTTCTTGGTTGTTCATCCATTTTCAGAAATTGTAATTCTTTGTTTTGCTCTGTCTGTATTCACTCTCCAATTGAGGGTTCACAAGATTCACCTTTGACCTGTTTTAAAGTACTAGTTAAATATTGGTTGATCTGAAGCTGTTCACTCTCCTTCATTAGTGACATTCAAGAATCATCTGCACACTTTATCAATTCAAGTCCCATTTCCATAAAAAGGTTTAATAGAAATTTTAGATGACAGATGATGACAACTTGTTTAACCATTTTGCATTCAATGACCTACAATGAACTGATGCTGAGATGTTTGGGGGTTGAAACTATTTAGGTAAAACCAATATAATATATTTTGATCAACATGACATAAGCACCTGATAATGTAGGAAACAGCAGACAATTATACACAATCAATTAAATGAATGTACCAAAGCATTCACAGTTTGATCAAAGCAACAAGAAATGTTCTTATGATCAGCACAAAAGACTAAATGATGTGGAGGTTGAACAAGTAGTTTTGAGAATTTTATTTCTGATCTAAGAAACGCTCCAAAGCAATTGAGAAAAACTGTAATCCATTGTGTATAATTGTCTGTGTTTCCTACATTATCAGTTGTTAATGTCATACTGAATAAAATATATTATATTGGTTTCACCTGTATAATTTTAACCCTAAAAACAGTTAGGCATCAGTTCATTGCATAAGTCATTGAATGCAAAATGGTTAAACCAGTTGTCATTTTCTGTCACCTAAAATTTCTATTAAACGTTTTTTGTAAATGTGACTTGAATTGATGAATTGTGCAGATGATTTTTGATGTCACTAATGAAAGCGAGTGAACGGCATCAGATCAACCAATAATCAACTGGTTCTCTAAAACAGTTCAAAGGTGAATCTTGTGAACCTTTAATTGGCAACAGAGCAAAACACAGAATTACAATTTCTTAAAATGGATGAACAACCAAGAAACAAACAGACACTATCACAGTATAGTAAAAGTGTGATTCCTGTCCAGTCTCTTGCAATCAATGCAAATAAAATATACAATCATATAAATAGATTTGTGCTGCTGAAATTCATACATGCCAAACAGAACAAATTCTAAATTGTGCAGTTTCAATCAGTGTAATCCAAACCTAGTTTATATGAAGAAATACTGAAACTGTGCGGCATCATACTGACACCATACCTAAACATTTTGACAATTTAGTTTGTGAACAATGACAAAGGGACTTTTCAATCTAATGGGAATGACATGTTAATTGACACAAAAACTTACTTGTGCTGTTTTTACACATTGTTTTGAGAATGCACTTACTGGTTTGCAAATAATAAGGATGATTTTAGAAATTCGCCAAAGCAACTGAGAAAACCTGTAAATAGACTATAGTAAATGAATGGATACAATTTGTACTGTTTAGAACTCTATTGTCAAGAATGATCTTAATCAGTGGTTTGAATTGTGTTTTTAGTAAGTTTCTGAATGTTCACTCTAGTGATACTCTGCATGGTGAAAACTGGCTTCAGATGAAGGCAAAAATTATTTTCACAGCCACGATCTCTCTAGGGTGGTCTACCATGATGCAATTTGAACATGACCTGCATATTTGGTGAGGATATTCACTGAGGTAAATAAACAATGGAGCAGCAGAGAAAAATAGAGCAAATTAAATTTCAAAATACAACCTTTATATCCCCGATTCACAGGGTCAGCTTTTTGTAGTACACAAAGACTATGTATTGTGTGGGCTGTGCACTTGGCATTTTACTTTGTGCTAATTGGAAATGAAGACACGTTGAGTCAGCAGTGGTCATAATGGGTATAGAAAAGTCTTGATTATTCCTCTATGCTTGTGTAGAATAAGTCACAGTTATTTCACCAGGTAGTCAAATTACAGACAGTTTAAATTCGGGTTGAGGACATTGATAGGCATGTCTTTGAGGGTCAGAATTCTAGCTGATAGACAGGTGTTCAAATACTTATTTGCAGCTGTATCATACAAATAAATAGTTTAAAAAATATATATATTGTGATTTCTGATTTTTTTTTTTTAGATTATGTCTCTCACAGTGGACATGCACCTACGATGACAATTTCAGACCCCTCCATGATTTCTAAGTGGGAGAACTTGCAAAATACCAGGGTGTTCAAATACTTATTTTCCTTACTGTATATAAGGACCATTTGGTTCTTTATCAGAATTTCAAAAAAGTATCCACCCAGCCACAAATAATTATATTAATACAATTAATAGTTACTCTATATTGCCAAAAGTTTGTGGTCATAAGTATAGTATGCGCTTTTTGAGCATCGTATTGCACATTTAGTACCAATTTGCTCTTATAATTTCTTCCACTTATTTAGGAACATGTTCCACTAGATTTTGGAGTGTGCTTGTGGGCATTTGTGTTCATCAGCCACAAGTGTGTTAGTAAAGTCAGGTACTGATGTAGGGTGAGGAGGCCTGGGGTTTAGTCAGTGTTCTAATTCATCTCAAAGGTGTTCATTAGGGTTGAGATCAGAACTCCATAACAGGTCATTTAAGATCTTCATCTCCAAACCATGTAAACCATTGTGGAGCTCACTTTGTGCACAGGGGCATTGCCATGCAGGAACAGGTCTGTGTTTCCAAGTTCAAGTTTTATCGTACCAAATTCAAAGACCTCCTATACAATTGTATGCAGGAAAGGCACACAATATGGCATACATACAGTACATATACATATACATATACATATACATATGTCAGGTGAAAAATACATTTGTCCATAGAGTGTACCTAGACATAATTAAAAGGCTACCACTGTTGGGTCCTTGAGCAAGGCTCTTAAACCGTCAACTGCTCAGATGAATAAATTATATATTTGTAAGTCTCTCTGGATAAGAGTGTCTGTCAAATGCCATAAATGTAAATATACACCGATCAGGCATAATATAATGACCACCTGACTAATATTGGGTTGGTTCACCTTTTGCTGTCAAAACAGTCATTAACAGCATTCATTTTATCAGCAATTTGAGCTACAGTAGCTCGCCTGTTGGATCAGACCACACGGACCATCCTTCACACATCACGTGCATCAATGAGCCTTGGCCTGAGCCTTGAACCTGTCGATGGTTCACTACTGTTCCTTCTTTGGACTACTTTTGATAGATACTGACCACTGCAGACCAGGAACAGCCCACAAGTGCTGCAGGTTTGAAGATGTTCACTTGCTGCCTAATATATCCCACCCAATAACAGGTACCATGATGAAGAGATAATCATGTTATTCAATCACCAGTCACAATGTTATATGGTCATAACGTTCTAAGATAATAATGTTATGCCTTGTCGGTGTATGTTTAAATCATTTAAAATTTACACAATATTACATTATTTAAGGATGTATGAATTTTTATGTTTTCATGTGAAAACCCATCAGGACATCTTAAATAGTTGATTCCGTAACTGAGAAAAGTGTGCAATCTTATCAACAGAGCTTTTCTGATGAATGTCAGTCAGTTTTCTTCCAGGCTGATAATGACCTGTACTGGACCACCATGTTCAACCTCAATAGATTTTGAAAATTAATCTGGTTTGGCTGTTAGTTGGCCAGGTGACTTGTAATCCTTGACACCGAATGTGCTCTTTTGCACAGCACTGTCCATATACTCTATCACAGTGCAATTTCATTTTATTTATCCATTAGTCTAAAAGAACACCAGGAGGGTGGGATCATGAGAGGGTGCATCATGAGAGGGTGGGAAACAAGAAATTCAAAAATAAAATTCCCCAGTGGACTCAGTGTGCAGTTGAGTGTAAAAAATGGTTTCATGTAGTTTAAAGCATTTTCACACTAACAACGGTTTAACTTTCTGTACCGTCTGACTCACTGTTTATTTTCACCACCCTGACAAGTCAACACCTCAAATTCTTAGCAATAGTTCTCAAACAATTCCTGAACACATTTATAGTGTGGCAGCATGTTTAGGGAGGTGGTGCATGGCAAAGTAGCATCCACATGAATGCC
This sequence comes from Silurus meridionalis, assembly GCF_014805685.1. Classification (NCBI taxonomy): domain Eukaryota; kingdom Metazoa; phylum Chordata; class Actinopteri; order Siluriformes; family Siluridae; genus Silurus; species Silurus meridionalis. Next base: position 19,111,785 of record NC_060890.1, read on the forward strand.
AAGACCCAAGGTTTTTCAACAGAACATTTCCCAGAACATCACACTGCCTCTATCACACTTCACATTTGGTAGGCCTCAACCATTGAATACAATGGACCACATTAAAAGACCTGTCAGTTTTGGAGGTCCTTGCCAAATTTCAGCCTTACCTTTGCCGATTCTTCTTGCTCCAACTTTAAATTTGTTTTGGTTAGTTGATGTCTAACAAATATGACAACGCTTGACAGGTGCCATTTGTTAATGAGTTAATAAACTTTCAGTGTTTCTAATGTTATGGCGGATCATTGTATGCATGTATACTGTATGCATGTATGCTGTATGCATCTTTCTTTTAATAATTGTTTGAGAGCAAATTTGCTACTAAATTTTTAAGTGTGTTGCTTTTAACATAATAATACTTCGTTAGTGGTTTGCAAATAATAAGGATGATTTTAGAAATTCGCCAAAGCAACTGAGAAAACCTGTAAATAGACTATAGTAAATGAATGGATACAATTTGTACTGTTTAGAACTCTATTGTCAAGAATGATCTTAATCAGTGGTTTGAATTGTGTTTTAGTAAGTTTCTGAATGTTCACTCTAGTGATACTCTGCATGGTGAAAACTGGCTTCAGATGAAGGCAAAAATTATTTTCACAGCCACGATCTCTCTAGGGTGGTCTACCATGATGCAATTTGAACATGACCTGCATATTTGGTGAGGATATTCACTGAGGTAAATAAACAATGGAGCAGCAGAGAAAAATAGAGCAAATTAAATTTCAAAATACAACCTTTATATCCCCGATTCACAGGGTCAGCTTTTTGTAGTACACAAAGACTATGTATTGTGTGGGCTGTGCACTTGGCATTTTACTTTGTGCTAATTGGAAATGAAGACACGTTGAGTCAGCAGTGGTCATAATGGGTATAGAAAAGTCTTGATTATTCCTCTATGCTTGTGTAGAATAAGTCACAGTTATTTCACTAGGTAGTCAAATTACAGACAGTTTAAATTCGGGTTGAGGACATTGATGAAAATTTCAAGGGTGAAATTTGTTGTGGCTCCTTTAAGAGCAAAACGGGATTTTGGGAATAGCCTGCCGCCGCATTTTTTCCGGTATTACTGCATGTGTGCAAGACCGAGGAATATGTCCTTATTATTTTCTGAAGCTCATTTCTAAGTTTTTTTAAATAACCCGTAACACTGTTGCCAAGAAAAATAAAAAAGCACAAGTTTTGGAAACCTGTCTGTGTTTATATGATTTCTGTTGCAACTGGAGTTAGAGAGCTATCCCGTGACCCAGACTCAACGCGTTACAACGGCTTGTATCTAAACAGTAGCTTACCAAGAAAGTCATTGTTCACTGTTTTTCTCCTTCCATCGAAGTTTTTTCTCCCGATGCCTGCGGCTTATAGACAGGTGCGGCTTATTGATGTTTAAAAAAATATATTTGTCAAATTCAGGCTTATAGTCCGGAAATTACGGTAAGTAATATATACTATTATAAGCGAACATGTTCTCACTCCCAACTCGTCACATATGGACTCGTTCGTCAGGACCCATTGGCGTTACTTTTTGATGCACTGGGTACCCTTTTGGCATAATTTTTTTACGTGAGGGGATTCCCACAGACTGCGACCACTTTGGCGTCATTTTTCAATGTGCAGGAATTTCCATAGCCTTCTACAGAACTCTAAACCGGAGCCTGCAGTGTTGAAATTTGACGTGTTAGCTAAGGAGACTGCCCCGAGGTCATAATTAGCTACTGTAGCTCTCCAACTGATTTTTGATTGTAAATTTCACTCACTGTCAAAATGTCGTCTTTGAAACAGCGTTCAGCAACACATTCTCAATCCCAACTAACCCTAACCTCTTCTCACTAAATTTATCCCTAACTCTGCATGTTGAAAAATGACGCCAAAGGGGTACCAAGGGCATCAAAAGTGGCCCCAAGGGATCCTGTCGAAAGCGTCCATATGTGACGAGTTGGGAGTGAGAATGTGTAGTAAAAGCAGAGGGGGAAAAAAAACAAGACACAATTCAACCAGATCTTGATCAAATATATAAATTACTTGTTGTGATCTCACAAATTGGTGTGACTTGGTTATCATCAGTTCATCAGTCAGACTCAAAATGACTGCCCCCTGCAGATGCAGATGGTTGTAGTGGGCAGTTCATGACTCACATGTTCTGGAGAAACGTGTATGAGTGTCAGTGATAATGTTCTTCATCCAGGCCTGCCTCTGGATGGTGTTCTTTTCGATTGAAGGCCACTCTGTGCAGCTGGGGATGGTTTCTCATCAATGCCCCGGGGCCCAATAAAATTATGGATTAAGAACATAAGCTTTGAGGATGGTTTCGGACTGTAGTGAATAAAACAGTGTGCTACATTGACAAAGGACCACAGTTTGCTTCTGATCACCATCACTGTACCCTGCAACATGGTTTATTTGTAATAAGTGGGCAATCGGTGCAACTCAGATGAGGACGGGTTCCCTCTTGAGTCTGGTTCATCCAACGTTTTTTTGGCATACCATCTCAGGGAGTTTTTACTTGCCACAGTCACCACGGCTCGCTCATCAGGGCCAAACTTACACTTATAAAGAACATATTAATTTTTATCACCACATTATCTGTGTAAAGCTGCTTTGAGACAATATTTATTGTTAAAATCACTATACTAATAAAAATAAATTAAATTGAATTGATAAATGTGATTGATGGCAATGTCATGATCCTGTTCATGTAACCTGACCTTTTTCTAATTTAAGGTTATTTTTGGTTCCCAACACTCCCCCCAAAAAAGACTGTCCTAAACATTTCAGGAATATCAGCAGGTTCCGGAGATATCAGCAGATCCTTGAGATCTTGATAAACTAATTTTGTCTATAGACATTTGATCATGATAATAAATCAATTTGATTATATGAAATGTTATATGTTTGACAAGGGTTAAAATAAAATGTTACTAAAAGTTGCAGGAAATCTCCTCTGCTGCAGGTTTAGTTTAAGACCTTGCATGTTTGCTTCTGTTATATATTAGATGTAAACACTGGGGAAAAAATCAGTTTAATTATTATTCATTATTCTTGTGTTAATTAATTTTAAAGATTTCATTCAAGATCCTAAACTCTGAATTGCTAAATACAACTAAGATGTAGCTGACTCAGCTAACAATTCTGAGAGCTTGTGTTATAACTTGCCTTTTAACAAATTAGCTGGATATGTAGGTAATTAGGTTGTCACCAAACCCTTTCAATTCCAATTGTACAGTACAACTGTGGCTAAAAAATATTAAATAACCCTGACATTGTGCTTGTACTTGAGGTCAAATTATCAGACAGTCTAAGAGCGTTTTTTTGCAAGTTTGAAGTTAAAAGTGGTCCCCAGATTGTCCTCAGATTGAGCTGATATTGCGAATTCATTAAGGCAGACGAGGGATGCACCGAATATGAATACATTATTTGGACTGAACATAAAATGCTTTCAAAACAGATAGGGACTCTGTTTATACAAATTTTGGCAGCAATGTGGTTGACACAAGAGAGGTGCAAGTAATTATAGAAAGGTATGAGAATGGTTGTAAACATCGCTAAACATCACAAATGCATAAAATTATTCATTAGATGAAACAAAGTGCTTTTTGAGCAGTTGAATTTGAAGTTTGCTCTGATAAGAAAAGTGCTTGAGTGTGGTCAGATACAGCATGCAGCTTGCAGGACAAAAGAAAACATGTCCATAAACATTTTGTTAAACTGAAGTGTGTTTAAATTTGATTAATTACTTGATTAATTAGTCCTACATATTACAAAATTAAACCATCAGAAATAAGTACAAAATTCATACAAGTACAAACAAAACTATTAACTGTGCGAATAGGAGTAAAAACAGTAATGCACACATGTAGATAAGACTAATAATACACTTGATTAATGTAGCTAAGGCTGAGGAACATCTCTAGGTTACAGATGTAACCGTAGTTCCCTGAGGGAATAAGACACTGCGCCGAAACGCTTTGGGAACGCCCCACGTTGTCCACGCTCTGAATGACCGCTCCCAACCTTGTGAGGGATGCGTCTGTCATTAGCATTACATGACGACAAGGCGCTTCCAAGATGGGGCCTTGAGATAGGAAAGCGTGTTCCCTCCATATATCTAAGGTTCAAAGAGCTAGCCTCAAATCCTTGATAGTACGGAGTGGGCTTCCCCCTCGGCAGAACTCTCTGTCTCTGAGCCCCCACTGGAGGGGTCTCATATGGAGGAGGCCAAGTGGAAGGCTCTCACTCTCCCGACTGCAGTGAGAATGGCTGCGATCTGGACGAGAGACAATTCTGCCCGCAGCACGGTCGAGTCCCACAAAACGCCCAAGAAGGTGGTCTGCAACGGAGAAAGGAGAACAGAAAACTTTTCCCTGAGTTCAGTCTCAGCCCCAGCTCCTTCATATGGGCGAGAACGACATCTCAATGCCAGACTGCCTGAAGCTCTGATCGAGCTAGTACCAACCAATCTTCTATATAGTTTAGAATGCGGGTGCCCTGAAGCCGTAGCGCATTCATGCACTTTGTGAAGATGCAGGGCAAGAGTGCTAGGCCAAAGGGAAGGACCCGATATTGGTAAGCCAATCCCCTGAAAGCAAATCTCAGGAACCTCCTGCGAGCAGAAAGGACAGCTATGTGGAAATAGGCATCCTTTAGATCTTTTGTGACAAACCAGTGCCCAGACATGATCTGTGACACCACCTGCTTGAGGGTAAGCATCCTGAACCTGAGCCTCACGAGTGAGCAGTTTAAGGAGCGTAGATCCAAGGTTGACCTAGATCTGCCACCCTTCTTCGGAACCACAAAGTACTGGCTGTAGTAGCCTGACTCTCTGACCAAGGGGGGAGGGGGACCACCTAAATGGCCCCTTTCCTTAGGAGGGTGTGTACTTCCTGTTCTAGGACCAGAGCCTGCCAGCGTCCCACCACAGTGGGACACATCCTGTTGAAGGGGGGAGGAGGGGACCTGAACTGAATCGCGTAGCTCACCTTTAACGTATGCAGGACCCATAAAGATACATCCGGTAGCCCTTCTGGGCTGCCTTGAAATCCCTCAGGGGAACCAACCTCTCGAGCCCTGCAGTCGTTGGAACCAAATTATATCCGTGTTCAGCAAACCATGCAGGGAGTAAGAACGGGCCGTATTTGGGGTCTCCCAAGAACTGGACACCTCGGTGTGCAGGTCGGGAAAAAAACAGTAGGCCCTGGTGCGGAGGATGTGACGCGGGATGCAGGAAACGCTCATTCACTTTGCTGGGAACACGCTGCTTTTGCTTCTCACCCGGCCAAGCTATCTCCAGCTTGGACATGGCTCACGTCACTACCTCGAGGCGCTCCTTAAACAGTGCCGGCTGTGAGGAGCCCGCAGGCCTGCAGAGGATCCTAGGAGGAAGAGAATCTGAGCTCCTTGCTACGTGCACCGGGAGAAAGACCTGCCTCAGCAGGAGATCTCCCCCGGGGTGTAGGAGCTCGGCCTGGCAAGGGGGGCTGGAGAGGACTCATCCATCTCCATACCTTCTGCTAGGTCGGCCTGCGAGCCCCACGACCTTTGGCGTCGCTTCGCCTCGGTGAGATCGGGACCTGAGTAGAGTGATCTCCGGGAGCAGAGAGTGGGAATAGCCAAATGGTTACAGCATGGACAATAGTCTCTCTCGAGAGCCGATTGATCATGCTCCACTCCCAAACAAACAACACACAGCTCATGAGTATCACTTCCCCTAATGAACTGGGGGCAAGGGGGGACACACATGCCAAAGCCTATCTGTTTTGCCATGTTGCACAGATTAACACACAAAGCACTTACCTGAACAACAGAAGCTAATGCCGCTACCATCGCTCCGCCTTTTTGTAGCTTCCTGGTTTGCGTGACGTCACCCGCCGATGATGTCACAGCTTGCCTATTAGCCGGATTTTACACGTGATTCAGAGAGTGGACAACGTAGGGTGTTCCCAAAGCGTTTCTACGCAGCTCGAGTTCCTGAAAGGGAACTGTCTGCTGTTGTGGTGTTTCTATATATTTCTGAGGGCAGGTAAATGTATATGTAATTCTTACTGAAATGTTATGTTAACATCTAGCATAAAAACAACCTGCTGACTTAAGGGAACAACTGATTTAGTTTTACAGCTGCACTATAGAAAAAGATGCAGGCATTTTGAGCATCTTTAAATGATGATTTGAATGTTTAAGCATTTCTTGTTGAGTTTTCTTAAGTGACTCAAATTGAACTTAACCAACAATTAACAGTTTCTAAAATACAAAACAACACACACACACACACCACCTACAACAAAAACCCAACTATGTTTATTTTATTCCAATTGAAGTTATTAAAATCTTTCCCCTCATTTTTGCTTTTGGATAAGGTCGGCTGAAAACCAGCCCAAACACTGTGTGCCCCCTGGTGGTATGCAATAGATGTATATAAATATGGACAGGTTATAAATGAATATAGATTTTATATATATATAGGTATCATATAGATATAATAGATATTTGCTCGTGCATCCTGAATTGAAGGAAAACATATATGTAAGGGAAAAACTAAGGAGCATAAATTATAGTTTTGGTCATTCCTAATCAGATGATGCACAGTGAGCAGGTATGTCACGAGGTTTGGTTTTCATGTGCTTTACTATGATCTGTGCGCTGGCACGCGCAAATCTCACAGACTCTCTCACTCGCGCGTTTTTTGTGCGTGCGTGTGTGTGTGTGTGTGTGTGTGTGTAAAAGAGAGAGAGAGAGAGAGAGAGAGAGAGAGAGAGAGAGAGAGACTTTGATGCGCGTCATGAGAAATCCGTGCACACTCGCAGGACGTCACGCGCAAAGTTCCCACGACCCGGATTATATTCGGAGCGAGATTGAATATGCCTCATATGCGCCGTTCTCACTTATAGGAGCGGATGCTTGTTGTGTTTTTTGTCTTGAGTCAGAAACACAGTGACAGGCAGCTCATTTTTCTCCACCGAGCTTCTGGATCTGGGCGGACTGATATTGCTTGCGCGTTCTGTGCGCTCGTGCGTGGATGCCGCGCTTTCCCGTCTTATCGGGACTTCTGAACATCTGGATATTAACCTGCGTTTTTTGGGGGGGAACTCAGTGTGCTCGATTTCCCCACAAATATGTGCGTGACCATAGAGTGATGGAATGAGTGGGTGTGATAAAGTGTAGCTCTCTAAGGGAATTTACGCATCTCCTACCCAGGTGAGTTTGGGAATCCTGAACGTTTAACACCGCTGGATACTGGATACTATAGACGCGCACAACTTGTGGAACGCAATTAGGATGCGCAGTTTATTAATTATGGAATGATCTGCACCTATTAATGCATTCAGAACGTTGTTTGCTCAGACGACCACTAGTTTTCATAATGCGTTACATAGCATGATGCAAAAAAGTGTGCTTCTGTTTATATGTGCACACATTTATTTACACGCCATATTAAAGGGTGATTTTGTTTTGGAGGAATCTTGAATTAATCGGATTGGGTTTGCAGGGAAACAAGCAGGGAAATCAGATGTTAAAGTTACATTGTGGATAAATCTTGCACTTGATGGGCAGTACCTGGGGGCGATGTAGCACTGACTAAAACCTCTGTTCTTCAAAATATTGCAGGGAAATAAACAGGAAAATCAGCGGTTGATGTTACATTGTGAATAAATCTCTTACTTGATAGTCAGTACCTGGGTGAAATCTAGCGCTGATTGAAATCTCTGTTAGTCAGAATATGATAAGAATGTCTGGAGATATCAGGACTACCAAATCAAGAATTCTAAAGATTGCCAGTGAACATTTGCATGCCTAAATATTTAAGGGGTTAGAACCCATCAAGAGCTAGTGAATTCAGCTCATTACACATTCTTACTATAAATAAAGCTAGAAATGATCCTTGTGGGTCATTTTTTTCATTCCCTGAAGACTCTTTTAGTGCATGGTCCCTCAACCATTACTTATTCCCAGGCTGCAGAATGGACCAAATAATGTTTTCAGTTTCTTTGCTTATCAAACAGACTTTGTATGAAATCCTCTTTAATCAGCAAATTTTGTGGTATAATGTTTCCCATGGAGCCTATTAAGATTTACCCAGAGGAACAAACCAAATGATTTCACAGTTCCAACAAAAAAAAAAAATGAACCATCATAAAGATTCTATATGGCCTCTTTAACATATGCAGCAGTTAGTTAATTTGAATCAGACCATGGTGTGATTATGTTCTCAGTGCAGATAGTTTGGGTAGGTGTGAACCTACTAATTACACACAGTGTGGAATGGAACACCCATCTGAGTGAGGTGGTGTAGGTTTGCTTTTAAGTGAACTCTAGGGCAGTTTGATTACAGTAAGATGGAAATTTGACCTCAAGTCAACTCAGCTGCAGGAAGTCAATCAAATATGCAGTGTATTTCCTTTAGATGTGAACTGCTCTACTCAGCTGACACAAGTGCAGAAGTGCAGCAGAAATAGGATCCAATCTGAAGCACAAAAAAACAAATATGTGATAGCTTATGCTTAATAAATAGCTTAAACACATTATTTCTGTAATTGCCTTGTCATTTCATCACCATATCCATCCAGGTAATGCTTGATTTATTATTTGTATTTCAGTGAGAAATATTTGTTTACCTTTTCTCTTGCTGTATTTCTGACTAATGAATGAGAGTGTAACGATTGTTTTCAGCACCATCCCAACATTCCTTTCAGTTTTTTTAATCCCTGTTGTTTCATTGCTTATAGTTTGCAATCAAACCTAATAGCAAGCAAACTCAAAACATCTCTGATTCATACTCAACAAAAAGGTAATACAGAAGGTGTATATTAAGTGAGGAACAGCCTTAAGAAATTAAAAGTAGGTTCTGCTTCGGCATTTGAACTTTTGCATTTTCTTTTTTTTCTTAGGTTTTAATGGCTAGACTCTCTGATAAAGACTTTATCTTGAGTTTTAGCAAACTATTTCTGCAGGGTAAATTTTAAGGATACTCCCTGTATGGGAAATGCTTAAAATGTAGACAATATGCTATACAAAGAACTAATCTATGTTTAAATAATGCAGTGCATTTTGGCTAAAATGGCCTCTAAGACACACAATAACGCACACAAATATATATAATTTGAATTTCTGCCATGGCTTGGACTTCCTTGCTTTATTCATTCCTCATTGCTTTCCCTCCTGTCCTGCCTGTGTACCAGCACATAAAGCTCTGCTGTAGGATGCAGGGATGATGCCCATTCGGCGTGTGAAGGCTCAGCAACGTGTGTGGCCACTGAGCACAGAGCCTCCTCCTTGGGTATGGACAATCCCAAGTGCTGCAGGACTGTGTGCTCTGAGCTCAACTCCACATGCGACCCTCCTTACCTCCGCCCGACCCGCTCCTCCTCTGCGTGCTGTCACCAGCTGGCAGATCTCCTGTGATCCCTTCTTACCGCCACTCATCAGCCCACTTCCAATGCCAAGTGTTCAGGTAACAAGCTATTTTCTTCCCACTGTTGCTTGCACAACAGTGTTTACACATGTTCAGCTTGTGTTTATAATACGCTGTGAACGGATTAACAAATGCATACAGAGTTGCAACCCCAATATAATATTCATTTAACTAATATAGTGATGAACTCCCCTCTGTCTGAGAAAAACACTGAAGAATGTTCATTCATTATGTACATTTATGACTTTCCATGCTATGTTTTTTCTTCAGGAATCATTTGCGACCTTTGAATGGGTCCTGATTTAATTTGGTATAAAATATACAAGTCATGAAAAGTACACTGGTACACACACAATGCATGTCATCCAACTAGGAGGATTCTTGCTTCAATTAAAATTAATGTATTACGTTTTTGGGTATGTACACACATTATGTCAAAATATTTAATTGCATTCAAACAGACCAGGTTTTGAATATTCTGCTAAGCTTATGCAGACAATCATTAGCCTATAAAGTGACTCTGAACAAGTTCTGTTCATCGATGTGCTGACAACCTCACATTTATCACCTGACTACATATGAACTAGATTATTAAAACAGAACAGACTTAAAACCAGTTAACACAGTCAACAGTTGATCCACCAAACACCAAGAGCTATAAAATAAACCAGCTAATACAGAGGTTGTGTTTTTTTTTTCATTGTTTTGTAGCCAGAGTATGCGTTATCTGTGAAACAGATAAATTCCAGTGATACAATACCGATACACTATGTAGTCAAATGTGCAGCATGTGAAAACCTTATTGTCATACACATTTTTATTTCTGCAAGATGACTATGAGGATTTAACCATAAGAGTATTACTAATGTAGGGCATTGATGTTGGGTGAGAAAGACATTTGGCATGTGGCTGGTTTTCTACATCATCTCAAAGTGTTCTGCTAGGTGAAGGTCATGGCTCATGGTCACTCAAAAGCTTCCACACCAACCTTGTGGCAAACCTTTGAACCATATACAGATTTGATGGTCAGGTTCTTAAAAACATTCAGCGATATAGTGCGTTTTGTTTATTTGTTAGACCTACTGTATGTAGCTTTGTTTTAATTTTAACTTTCCACCAAACTTGGACAACCATTTGTTTCAATTCGGCATGGTTTGTTTTTGCATTTGAAGTGAATCATATAATTAAAGTGAGCATTCAAACAGGTTGATAGCTATCCATATTTAAAGTACCTCTAAAAAAAGTGGATTGTAATTATATCAGCTCTAACTAAATTACTCACACTCAATAATGTATTATCAAACCCTAACTCCAGTTAAAAAATATGGTGCTAAAGAAAGAAGTTAACCTGTAGTGTTCATAGATTATATATTAAGTGTTAACAACTAGAGATTATTGCTATATTAAAGTTTGTTCATGTTAGCTTCTTAAGATGGTGGGTAACATTCTATGTCTGAAAAGGTTAATAGCCGAACCTTCTGAATATGCATGAGGTCTGAACTATTGACATATCGGTATTTCACCGGAGTTCATATGACATCCTCCATTCCTTCTTAAATCAAAGCCTTTTTACAGTGAAATGTTCATGCAAATTTTAGAAAAAAAAGGCTTTCTATTTCAAGCCAGAAAAAAAAAAAACTTTAATGAATCATCACTGCCAGTCCCAGTACATTTGGTGCCCTAGGCGAGCTTCACTATCTTGCAACAAGTTTTTGGAGAATATGCATATAGTTTTTGTCTTCATTTTACAAACTCATGACAAATTACTTAGGAAGCCACATCTGCTTTTTACTGCCTTTCTCTTTGCAGCTAAATAGCTTTGCACTTGATGCTCTGATGTACATCAATTTTGTTTCCACACTGCCACCTTGAGAGTGTCTCTGAGTTTTGGGTTGGCAAACAGAAAAGGCCAATGCTTGTGCATTGGTTCCACTTACTAATCTTGTCTGTAACAGCTCTTCGTCTATCAGTAATCTGCTTTGTGGGAGCTGTGAAAAGATGGCAGCAGTGGTGCAATTGGCTCTTGCTGTAGCTCAATATACATTTGTAGCTGCTCCAAATTGGCAAAATGACACCTGCCTCCAAATGGCGCTGTAGGCTGCTACTAATGTTGGGTATGTCAGGGACTGGCCATTTATATGTACAGTTACACCACATTAGCATTGCAGTACTAATAATAGATAACATACTCAATACACTTAAATGTTTTTTAAATAGTGTGTTCACAATGGGAAACTCAATGGAATGTGTATTATTAATAGACAGATACAGGCTGCTGTTCTCCTGCAGAAGGGGTGCAGCTACAGGGGGTACTCCATTTTAAATTTCGCTAAATGGCTGACATACCATGTGAGAACACTGCTGCTACAGTACTTATGCAAATTAGGAGTAAAAAATATTCAGGATAATTTTGGTTTCAGAATTGTCAGTAATTTCTGTATAGGCTGTTTGGGTGAAGCTTGATGATGACCTGATGATGAGTACCTCATGGTACTTTGTCATTTTTGTTTAGTGCAAAATATTGTGTGATCAATTTGACATTTCACAACTCTAAAAACAGGTACTGCATATTTATATAGATTTATATTAGAGGAATGTGTACAACATAATTTCTGTCTGATTTATCACACTCTTCTTATATGCAGAAATCTTTGTTTGGTCAAACACACAAATTGCAGATTAGTTTAAGTTTGAATGTATTTCTTTTATCCCATTTTACCAATGTTTGTGAATATTACCTTTGTTTTAGATACATATATGTAAAGAGTGATTACGACTTTCCCAGCACAAGTGCTTATACAACACGCGATACTTTTCAGGTTACTTTACATTGCATTGTTACTACTTATAGAAATAGTTACTACTAATTCTTCCTCTGGGACAAAGCTATCCACTGTAGAAGAAGAAATGTTTTTTGATAGATACAATCTTATATTTGACAAAATGCATTTCAATGAATAACAGATAAAATGATAAGTTTGGATCAAAAGTGGGGTCAATGTTTAATACCTTTATTCACAGCTTTATTCTAATTAAATCAAATGGTAGATCACTGTTTTTTTTTTATGAATATACATGTACATGCTGAACAAAGTAACTAGCTACTATAGCTTCTAAAGTATAAATAATAATATAGTAAACAAACACAATTTAAGTTCTTCTCTTTCCTTTTAAGTATCTGTAATGATCTTATCTTTCCTTCATACCACTTGGTTAGGGATGCAACCAAATACAATTTTTCTTTTCTAAAATTAACAGATGTGTTCTAATGAGGAACCAAAAAAAATGAATAAAAAGCCCACTTTATTTTGCCAGAAAAAAATTTAAGAACATCTGTTGGAGACTAGAAGTGTGCATCAGTTGGAAACAATAAAAAGACATGTAATTTGGAGGATTTAAGAGCTGTCATATAAGAGTTTATAAATAACATGGGCAGGCTAAACAATTTTAATTATAGTGACGGTAGGATTGAAATGTTGAGACTAGATATCCAATTCAATGGATGTAGCTGAGGGCAGGTTGAGGAACTGTCAAAGTCAGAAACACGCCCCATACTGACAGTACTGGCATTTCATTCTCTGGATTTTTTTTTCTGGGGGCACAGAGTTTAAATTAATTAAAAACAAACAAGCTAACAAACAAAACCAACAAACAAGCAGGAACTCTTTGGATTATCTAACTCCAATTTTGGATTTAAATCCAAATATAGGTACAAATAATTAATTTGGGTTACAGCCCTACTCCTTGAGAAAACAAACATGAACAACCTGGGGTTTGTCAGTTTACTTGGTGTAGCATGTGAGTGGAGAAACACTGAATACCTTAAAATAATGAATTGTGCTTCGATATGCATAAACACTTATTCTGTTTACAGTGTGTGTTCTGAATAAAATAACAAAAGTGAGTTGACACTTGTGAATAAGTAGCAAGGTATAGTGCATTTAAATGATATCTATTTGTGTTAAAAAGATTCAAATTATTACATTGAATTAATGCATATGTCTTTATATATCCAAAGTATCTACAATATTCTTTGGTCACTGCATTGCATTGGATACAGAGATTCTACTGGGAACACTGGACATAAAATGGCAAAGCATGCAGGATGAGATGCCAGTCCATTTCAAGGAATCATACACATGCATATTCACACTTTAATGATATACCTGGGGCAGTAGGTCTGCATTTGTGATTGTGGGAGTTGGAAGGTAACTGGTGAACTTCTAAGAAACCCATGATAATAGAAGTAGAACATGCACAGAAATTCCTCATGAACAGTAACCTGAAAGTAGGATTGAACTGTATACCCTGGAGCTATGAAGTACCACTGTGCTGCCCCTGACATCTGATAGGGTTGAATAAATGCCAAAAGTGCTTAATTATTCCTCTCATAGTGTTGTATTGAGAACATAGATTTAACATATCACGAATTAACTGTGAATTTTTGTTCTGTATGTGAAACAGCTTTTCTGGTGCATTGTCTGAAAATGAAAGCCATAAACATGACTGCTTGGTGTGTAGTATTTCTTTAGATTTTTACAATTCAAGGACCATTGGTCAAGAGGGGCTTTTGTTATACTCCATATTAAACCTCATTACAGCTCACATTTTGCCTGTCATGTTTCATAGTCTTGCCAACTCTTTGCGAGTGGGTCCAGTGCCACTCCGGATAATGGGCTGACCTTCGGGCCAGTATTAGCATACGGGCCATTATGTTGAGGATTATAAATGAGGTTAGGTAGGTCGATAGGATGATGACTGTAAAGAGCATAAAGCTGTTATTCTCCATAAAACTCTTACTTACTTCTTACTTCTCTTTGTACTTGCACAAAACCTCTAGTGGGGCTTCTTTCTGATTGCTTAATGTATACCACCTCCCACTCATGAATGCAGCATGGCATTTAATCACCAAAAGCTATATGTGAAGAGTTTTTAAACTACTAAGACTAGGAAACAATGTTGTTGGTTTATATTTCCCTGACAGACAGCAGAGGTGTATAGCACAGCAAATTTAAACACCAACTTTCCTCTGGGTTACAAAGAGCATCAGGCTTCTGATTGACTTGCGCCATAGTGAGGAAATGACTCAGCCCAGGAGAGTATGTGTCACAAAGTGGTACTTCCCGCAGCTGAGTGTGGTTAATAATGAGCACTGTGGAAATAGATCGGTGATAATGTAGAGAAGTGACTCCACTCTCGGGCATTAAGGATTCTCTTTGCGCCTGCACCACACTCCAGGCACATTACCGGAATATAATTGACATTCTGTAGATAACTTACATTCATACTGTATGAAGCTACTGAGTTTCATCCAAAAGCTTCTTATTTCCTAAGTGTGAGCTTGGAAACTCAAACACAGATACATTTAAATTATGTGCACATAAAAGTTTGTAAAAAAAAAAAGGTTTTTATTATAAATAAATGGGCTTTGACATTCCTGTGCCATTGACTTTTACTTTATGCGAAATTGATCAGACCCTTTTGAACCCGAAGTTCCAGCTCTATACAGAATATTCACCATAATTCGAATGTTAAACTTTAGCTTTTAGCCAGGTTATTGAGGCTTTTGTTAAATCAGTGAATGGAAAGAAACCTCCCACAGTTACGAAAGCCATAAATTGGAAACATGTGACCTGCTCCATTATTTGGTGTCACCATGACCCAGAGCCTGTGTCTTGAAAACTGTGTTTTTGAAGGGGAAAAGGGTTTCTGAATATGAGATGATATTAATGCGTCATATTGCAGTTGACTGGGTAGAATCTATTGATTAATTTTCTATAACAACAGCTCAGGGAGTAGTTATATTTGCTAGGCAAAGGCAGTCAGTAGTTTTTCAAATGTATTTAATTATCAGCATTGTGATGCGTTTTCCATGAAGAGATGTTTATTTAACACTTCTGAAAGGAGTCTTAAGTGCCAGTGCATTGAGACAGTAAGGAGTAAAGCTGGGACTTATTTTTTTGACCAAGAGAATTGCAAATTCTGTTTTTATTTCTGTTTAGAGTGAGTGTCCTTTTTTTTTTGAACAAAAAAAAATCACATTATCTTGCTTTATAGAAAACATGGAGAGAGTGATACAGGCTGGGCAAATAGGTAATGGGCAGGTGTCTAATCGCCTAGTTGACACAGTAGATAAGTGAATATTAAAAGTACAAACAATATAGTAAAAAAGCATACTGTGATTGATCATAATATAAATAGATAGATCCCTGGATGAGCTTTCTTAATACTCCTTAAGAAGTAAAGGCTTTAGGTTGGAAGATGTATAACATAACAGCCTATATATTATAATTTGTTTAACTGAAAGAGAGACAAATAACAAGTTTGTTTGATTATGTATGTTAAAAATATTCCAACATAAATAATAGCACGAACAAACTTGTTCCATGGATGTTCCATTATAATAAACTAAACTGTAAACAGATTCTACTATGATCATTCAAAATCGAGGTACATAAATATGACACGTTTTTGTTCTTTCATTTAAAAATGTATTTAGTTATAAGGCAACAGTGTTTGTTAAATAATTAAAATACACAGAGACTGAGCAGTAACTTAATCTTAAACTGATCCTGAGCTTATTGCATGCACATTATCAAACACATCCAGGCAATTTCATCCTCTTGTGATTTCATTTTAGCATTTTTACCAGTTTATTATTGCGCAGGATTTCTGATGTGAGGAAATCTGAAGTAAAGTATTGTGAGGAAATCTGATAACTTCATCCTGCAGGTAAAACTCTGCTATTGAGTGGGCTGTAAGTATACAGATGATTGAACAAATATCCAGAGGTGTGGATTTTTGAAAACAAAAATGAAAAAAGAATTGAAAATATCTATACTCCTGACCATAGAATTTTTTCCCCCCAGTTTTAGCCCAGAGAGAATGGCAGTGTTCCTGTATCATGCTCATGCATGTCTTCTTTGCATGGTAGAGATTTTAACCTGCATTTGCTGATGACATGGTAAACTGTGTTCACAGACAATTATTTCTGGAGGTGTTAATGAACACATTCGGAGATTTTTATTGCAGAATCTTGACTGTTTTAAATGCAGTGTCACTTGAGGGCCCGAAGATTATGGGCTTCCAATATTGATTTACACCCATGTCCCTTGTGCACAGAGAATTTTCCAGATTCTTTGAAACTGTTGATGATATTATGTACTGTAAATGATGAGATATAACACACACACACACACACACACACACACACACATACACACACACACCCACACCCACACACACACCCGTACATACAAACACACAAATACACATCATCATTACCTGTAGAATGTGCTATAACAACTTAAAATTCATTACAATTTCCATGCAGTACATTTTGTGATTTGTGTTTGTGACTTGTTCTTAATATTGACAGTTTGGCATAGAATTTTTACGCCTTTTTCATTTAAGAAGAGCAAGTTTTCAGAATCATAATACTGCCTGATCTGACTGAGAATGTCCTTGGCAGAAATACACCCCTCACACACCTGCCTTGCAAATTCAGCCTAAACCAAAGAGTATTTAAATTCTCTCCATAAATTGGTGCAAAGATATAATTTTAAAAACCCATTAGAAGCTTCTAATGCATCAGTGATCATCATTTAATGACAGCTTTAGACCAGTTTATTTAAAACTGAAAAACCTTTTATCATTTCCAAAATAGTTTTCAGAACAGGAGTGAAAAGAACAGGCAACAATCAGCATAAAAATTGGTTTGAGTTAGATAGCACTTATTAAGGGGTGAACTATTTCTTTGTTCTGTATTCAGTAAAGCCTAAATTATTCAGATTTAAATATAATAATTAATGACTTTTCCTCCAAGTCTTAGCTAGTGTCAAGTAACTGCTGGTGATTAGAGCTAATAAGAATCATGTCACTCATACATTTCATGTTCTAAAGTAATCATCATCATGGTTAATCATAATTTATGTTAATGTAACAACAATTTAACTTTTAAGTTGGTCTTACTCAAACTGTAATATAACCAGTTAATATTAGCAAACACACACACACACACACACACACACACACACACACACACACACACACACACACACACATTAAAACACACAGATAGCTACAGTGTTAAGTGTTACTTTTGTACAGTATGTTGTTATTGATGAGACGTACACAGAAAGAAGTTTAACTTGCAATGGTGTTATTAACAGATAATAACAGATAATAACAGATATTCACTTTCACCTCAGTGTCTTTAAAACTACAGTAACCCTAACCCATAGTAACATCTCTCATGGAAATGCATATAATTTATGCAAAGATACTAAAGTATCTATTTTTTTTTCTTTGAAATATATTAAAGTATCAATATGCAAAATAACAAAGTACAACTACTTAAATAATTTTCAATATTAAATACAGGTTGTACCCCCTGAGTTACGATGGTTCAACGTATAATATTGTAACTTTCGAGCAGCATTTAAATTTTTGTACGCTGGGATGCTGCCAGCTTGTACCCATCTCCTGCCTTGTGAGATGTATTTATCTATTGTCAGTGGTCGACAGAGTTCAGTTGTCTCTGTGTTAGTGGGCACAATACGATACAATATTTTCAAGTTACGATGGGGTCATTTAAATCGTAAGTTGGGGACTACCTGTATATTTTAAACATTTTCAGTCATTTTCTATAAAAACTCTTAATTGTGCATTACCATAACTAGTAATTGAAATATTGTTTCTTTTTAGATATACAATTATGTACTACACACTGTTCTTATGTCAAAATAGTTTTTATTTGATATAGTAATTTTAACAAATTTCCTTGAATAAAGTGCATTGTATATTTTGCACTAATTATATAAATGTAATAAATGGATGCTCATTGTCCTCACACTAGGCCCTTTTTCCTATCAACACACTAGCCTTATGTCCTTACACTTAAATTCTACAAGTAATGAAATGAAACTTCTATGACTTCAGATTAATGGCAAATAAACACGTCCTTCAATTCCCCCTCTGTGTGTCTCACAGTGGGAGCTTACATCTAGACCTCCCATGCTTGGATTTCAGCCTTCTACGGGTGTTGATTTGGTCCCTGTGTTCCCTGTTGTGTATCGCACCGTACTTCACCCACACTACGGCAAGTCCTGGGTGGAAAAACGCACGCCTGACTACAAGGTAAAAAGCTGCAGTGTGTTATAAATGCCTTAATTGTAACCCGGTGCAGAACGTTGAATGTATACGTAATAAACTGTCTTCTACACAAAAAAAGCTCATTAAAACAGTATGAAAACAGCAAGCATTTTTCTCCGCATGTTGGCCATCTCTAGTGAGAATTTAATTCTATTTATGGCAAATATAATTACAAGCACTATTAGTGGAACATAGGATATTAAGGTTGTTCAGCATTTTTACTTTACTCTCTTACTCATAGGTTTATCTCAATAATGCTTTGGAGACCTGGATTGGGCCAGAGGAAGTGGGAATTTTTCAACGTCAGGAAAAGCCAGTGTTAATGACAAACCAAGTGGCGATGAGCATATCGAGGCCAGCAGCTGCCTCCAGGAATTTTCACACTTTGCTTCTGACACCCAGGCGAATTTCAGGTAGGAGGAAGAATTTTCTAATCCTTTATTCTTTGGCCTCCTGGCCCACTGTCATGCTTGCCTTAATCCACAGGTTTTTTTTATTGCGCTCCACTAAAATTTTATTCTTTTTTCAAATTCGATTGGATTTGAATCCTTTTATTTTACTGCAAGCAAAGCTATCAGTCTGTCAGCCTTCATTTAAAAAGATAAAAAACATTAGTAGGAGGATAGGCTTTATTTCTCAACAATAAATTTCAAACCATGGCTTGGAAGGCATTATAGCAGTGAAGTAAATGCAGACAACTTGTATAAAGGTCAAATGAAGGTCTCCCAATATGGGATAAAAATAGATATGGATTATAAGTGCACACCTGCGTGGCTTAGATGTCTATAATAGTGCACTCCTCTGCAGCAGTAACCTGGGTGCACTCCTTTCTGTCCCCGTGTAGCTGGACAGAGATGGATTTCATTGCAGGAATAATAGTCTGTTACTGAAGGATTAGTCTTTAAAAGATAAAAAAAAACACATGTCTGGAGGATTTTGTATTTCTGCAAGAAGGAAATATTGGAAATACAATTATTGCATGATCTTCTGTATATAGTTAAACAGATAAGTGCAATGTACTCATATATTTAAAAGAGGGATACCAGAGTGATTTTGGTATTCACTATTTATTATTCATTTAGTGATCATTTCTCAAATTTTGTCATATTAGTAACATTAAAAGGTGTATGAAATACATTTATAACAGTTGCACTGAAAAAATATTAAAATAGCATGCTTGCAAGGAAGTTGTGGGGGCTGATCAGATTTTTTTTTGTATTACTGAAGAAGATACTGTAGAATGGTTATCATTTTCTCCATATATCTACATACTTAACATGTGGCTTTGATGTTGTTTAGTAGACTAAAATATTTTAAACCAGAAGTGTATTATAATAATTGGCCTTTTTTAATCATTGACCTTTCATAAACATCATTAGAATACAATTACAGAGCGAAGCCATTTTATTTGACATGTACAGTATATAATTATCTGCACTGTATGCATGCTATGTTGTAAGCCCATAAATCACCATATGTTGCTGTTGCAAAATATTACAACAGGGTTCACACTTGAAATCCCCTAGCTATGCTTTTGCATCCCCATGAATCTCTTCTTTAATCCAGTCAATGCATATGGTCAAAAGGTTTGAAACTGTGGTAATTTCCATGTGCTGTGCATTGCATAATTAGCAGGCTCTTCACTCCTACACAGTAAATTTGATATAAAATGTACAACATAAGCTTTAGGTTAAGGGTAAACCATAAAAAAACATATTGTTTGTATTATACATCGATCTCTTCATTATGTGGCATTATGTGGTACCACACATTCTTGGATAAAATGATGCCAAACTGTTTCCTGACCAACAACAATAATACATGATACTAGGCCCAGATAGCACAAATAGCAGGTTACAGATTACTTAAAAGGATGATAAAAGCCTGTGAGGTTCACAAGCTTATTGACAGGTAAAATAAAAATGAATTTATACTGGAGTTAATAGTAAACTAACAGTTCTATTTTACTGCAATTACCAGATTGTTTTAACACAATTTATATTTGATTATTGCCAAACATTATTATAAAACATTATTGTAATTTGCACATTCGCATTTACTGCGTGTATATCCTGCGTCATACTGTAACTCTTCCTCAATCTAGTGCACCACATTCTTTTTTGCTTGATTTATACAGTGTTACACAACTATGACTTTACTATTCCATTGAATTAATTTGTTATTTTCACTACTGGTTACATGCTAACATTTAATTGTCTTTATCCATGTACTCTGATACTGACAGTAAGGTTAAACATAACTCACCCATAAATCGAAGTTATATTTGAGCTCTAGTAAGGTTCCCTGGTGGTCTAGTGGTTAGGATGCGGCGCTCTCACCGCGGGTTCAAACCCTGGTCAGGAAACCAACCCCAGCCACTCTCAGTGCCGGTCCCAAGCCCGGATAAATGGGGAGGGTTGTGTTAGGCAGGGCATCCAGGATAAAAACATTTGCCAAATCAAACATGCGGAGGGTCCGCTGTGGCGACCCCTAACGGGAGAAGCCGAAAGAAAGATATTAGAGAGCTAGTGATTTATTTAAGAAGGAAGAAATAAACATTTTTAATACTCATAACCAATCAAATTCCACAGTTATAATTCAAAACATAAACTTTTAAAATGGAACAGCTGGTGTTCCATTACATTTACATTTCTGCAAGACTGAATAATACACCATTTAATATAACTGATATTGTTTTTTTTTTCTTGGTAAATTGGTTTTCTTGACTCTAAGATTCAATCACATGAGCAGAACCACAAGTTGAACAATACCAAAACATTGGGATTACGAAATGGCCACATTACATAACTGGCCAATTATAACCAGATAAAAAAAAATTGGCTATGGATGACAGACGTTGCAGGAGTCAATTATAAGGGCTTTACAAGAAATATGAAACAATTTTATGAAAGAATGTTGTGTTTTCTTAATTTGGAGTCTTTCATTTAAAAGGTTGTGGGTTCTGTATTGGTTGTACAAACTAAATTCTAAATAGGTTCTAAATAAACACAAATTATACACAGTATATGGAAGTAATTTAGCTAGTGATATAGTACAAAACATGCAATTGTCTATATTCTTTTATGACACAACAACTAAACTAAACAACTTCTCTCTCTCTCTCTCTCTCTCTCTCTCTCTCTCTCTCTCTCTCTCTCTATCAATGAAATACTAGCCTCGGATTGCCTTCTCTAGACATTTGTTATGCCCTGTCTGTTGCTTTGCAATCAAAAGAGACATACTTTAGACTTAAAAACCTCATTAAACCTATGACCACAGCTCAAGACAATATAGGAAGCTTTATTGTGGGCAGAGTAGAAAAAAATTTATGAAATCACAAATGGGACATCAACAATATGAAGACTCAGATTGCATGAGGCATGTGCTTTGTTTTAAAGACGTATATATGACTTCTAACAAATGTGTAAAATGGCAACAAAAAAAAGGTTTAGTTTAAGGTGTCTACTTAAACTGTCAAGGCTGATTGAATAGCTGTCAGAGATGTAGACTTCATTGGAATTTGGTCGAAACTGCTAGTTTAATGACCACATGTGTCTTTTTCTAGAGCACTGTCACCTTTATTCAATCACTGCTGCTGTGTGAACGAGTGAGTTAACTGACTTGTTCTGCCGAAGTTTGGCTTGAATTAGTGAGTATATGTGCTAATACAATGGATCACCATGGGTGCCACTACCTGTCAGGAGGCTGAGAGCGATGTGTAGGATTTAATGGCTGCATGCATTAGTTTGGCTTTAAATCCTAATTACTCTACCTTTTTTTCATGAAAAAGACTATTGCTATTTATACTAGTGCTACTAATGCTATTTATTTGTCACTGGATGGATTTTGCTATGTATAAGATAGTAAAAAAAACTAAACCTAAACCTAAACCTAATCAACTGATAAGATACTTGTATTTATAAAATTGAAAGTCCACTTGATGTTGTGGTACATGTCTTTGTTAGCCCAGAGCTGAATTTGTGTGACTAAAATACCTATCACAAAGGTATTTAACTGAATTTGAATACATTGTTCTAAATGAGCGGATAATGTGATTTAAACAGATACGTATAAGCACAGAGCTGTCTTTTTTTTTTTTTTCTTTTCAGAAGAAAATAAAATGGTTAATGGCTAGAGATGTGCATTGTCACTAGAATGCTGTAGAAAACAACAAAATTTTTTTATGTAAGCAGGGATTTTTTACGTTCAGGTCAAATATGCAGATATGAAACTCACCAAACAAAGAAGGCTACGTTTATTAACAGGAATGTACAGTATAGCACTGCACAATGAGTTTACGAGGTTCATTTAAAAACCCTTGTTGTGTTAATAAATATATATAGAATGGGAATGGTAGGTGTACCATCCAAGGTGTTTTCCCACCTTATGCCCTGTGTTTCCTTAATAGACTTAGATCCTTGGATTAAAATAAAGTGAATGAGTAGGGAACCAGACAATCACAGACCTAATAAAACTCTAAAATTCAGGATTAACTTTGTATATCTGTTCATCGTGAGCAGTTGTAGCTACACTTAATTTTTTAGGGTTCAATTTTTGTGACTCGAGTTAATGGAATGTTATTAGTTTACATAATTTCTAATGATAGAATAAAATTCACTAAAACTCACACTAACTTAATAAAAAGGCTTAGTATTTATTATTTAATATATTTTTCCAGTTGTTTATATGTTTCCCAAATTCATTAAAACAATATTGCACTAGCAAAAGTGTAATTATACTGAATATTAACACAGCTATTATGTGGCAGTAAGTATGAGCCCAAAGGTCATAAAGTCATCACATGCAGGCTGATATTCAGTATTCTTGCTTGTGCAATATTGCTTTTATACAACAGTTCCCTAAATGAGTAATTCATATCAAGAAAGTGACATAGACATTATATCAACAAAGCTTTTTTTTCCACTAACAAATCTAGTGTACCAAAGAAGCCACACTCACTTTCACAGCACATCAGCTAGCTGACTAGCTACCCCTACATTCATTTGTACATTCCTATTAAAGCTGCCCCTGGTAAACTTGACTCCACTTCTACATTTTCTCCTCATGAGAAAATCTTTCATATGATAAGACTAAAGTTTTGTTTGTCATGTCTGCTTATGATGAAAAGCAGACATGAAAAAAAACTACTGATCTGACAAGAATGTAGGCAAACATAGATAAGCAGAGAACAGTGAAACTTCTCTGTGTGATTATAGTTAATTTGACAAGTAGTCTTGGAACATTGTTTAATCACTAAAATTAGTGGACTGGGAAATAACTTTTGTATAATCTGAAATAATGATAGGAAGCGTACATTTACATTTGCGGCATTTAGCAGACGCCCTTATCCAGAGCGACGTACAAAAGTGCTTTAAATCTCTAGTAATGAATAAATCTACACTGGTACGCCAGATTACAAATTTAATATAAATATAACCCTAGAATTCTACAAACTTGGAAAGTGCTAATTTAAGTGTTTCAGGAAGAGGTAGGTCTTCAGTCGTCGCTTGAAGATAGTCAAGGACTCCGCTGTATGGACATCTAGGGGAAGTTCATTCCACCACCTTGGTGGCAGAACAGAGAAGAGCCTTGAAGTGTACTTACCTCTCATTCTGAAAGATGGTGGTACCAGTCAAGCAGTGTTGAAGGATCTCAGACAGCGTGGTGCAGTGCGAGATGTGATGAGGTCACTGAGGTAAGAGTAGGTGAAACCTCCTGTATGAAAACTCCCCAACTTTTTGTGTCAATACATCTTTTTGGTTCTTCAGTGGTATTATAACTTGATGGATTAAGAGGTGTATAATATATCAAGCTATATATCAACCAGTCTTAACCTCCACTATTTTTAAGATCCTATAAATTGAAGAAGTTGATACGTTACACTTTGAAGTCCTTCAAAACACTTAAATACTGATCCTAATAAGCTACAATGGTTGAACAATTCATTCATCTTGCACAACCTTATTGCATTTTGATAGCACTATACACAGTTCCTTGATATATGTGTATAGGACAGGAAACAAGAAATTTTGGCAGTGATGGAACACAGCCATATGCTAACCATTCTGTACAGAAACCCTTGTTTATTAAAGGTGTAAAAAAAGAGCAAAGGTTTGAAATCACATTGAATAGCAGATCAATGAACAATAAAACAAGCAGTGATTTGAGTGGAACTGATAAAACATTTTCAGCAGCATAGGAATACATTTCTATACTGTAGTCCCTTATTTACATGTCATGCATTTGACACATCATAGTTTAGCCTCAGATTTGTGACATAAATGAAATGTAAACATACACATTTATTCAAAATGGTAGTGAACATTAACACATTCATCTGACTACAGTTATGATCCTGCAACATTTATAGAAAAAACATCTCTAGGTTAAGTGTGTAACCCTAGTTCCCTGAGGGAACAAGACGCTGCATCGAAATGCTTTGGGAACGCCTCGCGTTGTCCACACTCTGAATCATGTGTGAAATCCGGCCAATAGGCAAGTCGAAACGTCATCGGCATGCGACGTTGCATAAACCAGGAAGCTACAAAATGGCTGAGCGATGGTAGCGACATTAGCTTCTGAAAAAGGGAAGGTAATTGCCACAGGGATGCAGGAAGTATGGCCTGTTGACGCAGCGTCTTGTCACTCAGGGATCTAGGGTTACATACGTAACCTAGAGATGTTCCCTTTCAGGAACTCGAGCTGTGTTTAAACGCTTTGGGAACGAGTGTCCAATCATGCAATACTGACCAGTCCTTGCCTAGTGTGTCTGAGCACCACTAGCATGCAGGACAGAGGAGCCAGGAGTGGCTCCGATGTTGAGGTCGTAAAACCTGACAAAGGCCAAAATGGGTGGACCAGCCGCATATGTCTGGTAGGGAAACCCCCGCGGACCAGGCCGCCAAACTCCGGGTTGAATGAGCCTTGACTCTGAAAGGAGTGGTATAACCAGAGGACTCATAACATGTGGTAATGGCATCCACTATCCATATACTCTGCTGAGAGTCTGCTTATTGGCAGGAAAACCTTTCCTATTCGGGCCATAGCGGACAAACAGCTGCTCAGACTTTCTCCTCGGACTCGTCTTGTGGAGATAGGTATCCAGTGCTCGCATTTTGCTTTGCGATTTTGCTTTTTCTGGTCTGGGGCTAGGAAAGGAGAGACAGGGCCACAGACAGAGCCTGTAGGTTCCCGACCCTCTTAAGGAAGGATATCACTAAAAGAAAGGCTGTCTTCACCGACAGGTACCTAAGAGCCACCTCGGCCAAAGGCTCGAATGGGGGTTCAGATAGAGCCGCCAACACAACGGCCAAATCCCACACAGGCACTCTGGGTCATATCTCGGGCCTCAGCCTCCGGGTGCCAAGTAGGAAACGTGTCACAAGAGGGTTTCCCCAGTGACTGCCCCGTAGGTGGAGTACAATAAGCCGCGATAGCGGACACGTAAACCTTCACGGTGAAAGGGGCCAACCCTGTGGCAAACTGTTCCTGCAAGAACTCCAGAACTGAAACAACCGGGCAGTTGACTGGGTCTAACTGGTGGTGCTCACACTATGTGGTAAACATCTGCCATCTAGCGGCCTATGACCTCCTCATGGAGGGAGCTTTGTAATGGCTGATAGTCTTAACTACCTCAGTAGAGAGACCAGCTGCTAGAAACTGTGCCCCCTCAGGGGCCACAGCCATAGCTTTCATAACTCTGGGTGGGGGTGAACTAGGGTTCCCCCTGCCTGCTAGAGTAGATCCCTCCTGGGTGGAATTTTTCAACGAGGTCCCTGGAGGAGGGACAGCAGGTCCGTAAACCACGGCTTGCCCGGCCAACGAGGTGCCACCAGAAGGAGATGTACTCCTTCCTGGTAGATTCTTTCCAGAACTCCCGGGAGCAGCACGATGGGGGAAGGCGTACAGATGTAGCCTCAGCCACGTCTGCACCATGGCGTCCATCCCCAGTGGGGCTGGGGGAGAGAGAGAGAACCAGAGGGGACAGTGCAAAGTCTCTGCCATATCTGCTCCACCAGCACGTGGAGATTTCTCAGGTCTTGGAGGAAGTGTTTTAGGTCTAAAAGCACGGCCATCATCTCCAGGCAGTTCATCTGCCATGAACGATGTAGCTCGTTCCACTGACCTTGGGAGGTGAGGCCACTCATGACCTATTCGAAGAGCTCGCTTCGAGACCTTGATAGTATCGAGTGGATTGCCCCCTTGGAAGAACCATCTGTCTCTGAGCCACCACTGGAAGGGTCTCATATGAAGGAGGCCAAGTGGAATCACGTTGGACGCTGCCGCCATGAGACCCAGCAGCCTCTGGAACTGCTTCACAGTGAGTGGTTGGCTTTCTCTTACTTCTCCGTCTGCTGTGAGGATGGCTGTGATCTGGGTGGGAGACAATTGACCCCGCAACACGATCGAGTCCCACACTACGCCCAAAAAGGTGGTTCTCTGCAATGGGGAAAGCACATTCTTCCTTGCGTTCAGTCTTAACGACATCTTGATGCCGGACCGCCTGAAGCTTTGATCGAGATTATAACAACCAGTCGTTGATATAGTTTAGAATGGGGATGCCCTAAAGCCGTAGTAGGGCTAAATCCGCATTCATGCACTTTGTGAAGGTGCAGGGTAAGAGTACTAGGCCGAAGGGGAGGATCCGATATTGGCAAGCTTCACCCCCGAAAGCAAACCTCAGAAACCTACTGTGAGCAGGAAGGATGGCTATGTGGTAATAGACGTCACTTAGACCTATCGTGACAAACCAGTCCTTGGATTTGATCTTGGATTTGATCTGAGACTCATGAGTGAGCGGTTCAAGGAGCGTAGATCTAGGATCGGCAACAATCCGCCGTCCTTATTCGGAACAACAAAGTACTGGCTGTATTAGCCTGACTCTCTGACTGAGGGAGGAACCAATTCGATGGCCCCTTTCCTCAGGAGTGTGCGTACTTCTTGCTCCAGGCTCAGAGCCTGCTTGGGTCCCACCAGGGTGAGACACAACCCGTTGAACTGGGGAGGAGAGGACCCGAATTAAATTGAGTAGTCCCTCTATATCGTATGCAGGACACACCAAGATACGTCTGGCAGCTCTTCCCAAGCTGCCAGGAAATCTCTCAGGGGACCCAGCCTATTGAGGCTGGCCTCTGACCCTCCCAGAGCAACTGGAGCAATGCCCTGCAGCCATTGGAGCCTCCGGAGAGGCAGCAGGTCTCCTCCATCTGCAGCGATCTCTCGGGTGGAGATGGAGGGAGACACAAGCTGGAGGGAGGCTGTGCCCGAAAGCATATCCTGTGGTAAGGCTACCAGACTGGCCTCCTGTGCCAAGGCATCCGATATGGAAACCAACCCCTCGAGGCTGGCCCTTAGACCTTTTAAGAGTGGCTGGAGCGGTGCCCTGCAGTTGTTGAGGCTGGCGAGTCTCCTCTATCCGCAGCGATTTCTCAGGCGGAGATGGAGAGATGGAGGGAGACACCCCCTGGAGGGAGGCTGCGCTCCAAGGCACATCCTGTGGTGGAGCTAACAACTTGGCCTCCTGGTGGTGACGAGGAGGTACAGGCACCATGCAAGGTGTAGACCGCCCTCCTCGATGTAGGGCGCTTCACCACCGCCGGTTTGTTCGAGGACCACCCTCAGGTTGTCTGACTTCTTCGATTTGGGCCTAGATTGTTTTTGGGCTTCGAGATACCCGGCCATGCTAGGAGGATGAAATACAGAGCTCCGCGTTACACACGCCGGAAGAAGGAACCACTGAAGCGAGTTCTGTTTACTGAGTACTGATTCATGATTTATATTTATTATATGTCATAATGTACATGAGAAAGAAACACTTTATTAAAATTTGATCACACCACCAATTAATAATGTCCATATTTGACCTTTAAGTCTAGTTTGTGTGTTTTATTGCTTTTATTTACTTTAATTAATTAGTCATTGTTTATAATGGCTATATAAATTTTGAATATAAAGCATTTTGTATTTTTGTGACTTATTCTGTACTTAGTTTACTTAGTGTACTTAGCTCATAAAGGCAAACCCGAATCACTACACACTACCTAGAATTAAATAATTAAACCAGGAAAGCAAATGAACACAAATATTCTTGTTTACTAGTATATTGCATTGTTTAAACTAATAATACGATGATTACTCAATTTATGCTAACAGGATGATATTATAAATAGTTTAATAATAAGACTAATACATAGTGAATCAATCTTTCACAATGTTTAATCTATGCTTCATTAAGCAGTTAACAACCTTAATTTAATGCCTTATATTTGTTTCATAAAATTAAATGGTACCAGTCATCTTGTGTGCGCAACAGTGCTTATTAACAATATGTTTATTATGAATTATGCTACAGCTTAATTAGTATATTTGCTGTGCTTGGTGAACCAAAACTTGAAATAATTATACATACTGTACACATACACTAAAGATAAAAATAATAAATAAAGAAATGTTTTGCATGCTTATTTTTCCAGCAGATTTAAGCATATGTAATTGTGTCACCAGCTGCCTACATGGTCAGCATTAGACTGTAGAGTTATAAATGTTTGATAGGATGATATTTTTATAGTACACTCACGGTGTTATTGCAACATGTTCCCTCTGCAAATCAGAATAAAACATAACCAGGTATTTGTTTTTTCAGACTTGTGTTCATATGTTGTTATTTGGGCTACAGCCTCGATTATAGTCTGCATGCATTCCACCTTGTATCGGGATATTGTATATGTTTTTAGTTTTGATTTGTTTATTTTGCACTTTTTTGCTTATTTAATTATTAAAAAAAAATGCACTTGTATCTGCCTCCACTATAAATCCTTGACAATAACAAGCCTAAGAAAATTTGTGTATACAGTCAACCCCCGATAATTCGCGGTTCGGAAAATTTGCGGGTTCTCATTTGGAACCTAACTAACAGCAAGTGGCGGATTATCTTAAAATTCGCAGGAATCCGCAGCAGGACCGAATTTTCAGGAACGCTAGGATTAACATTTCAAACTATGTTTTCACTAACGAATTTCATACACATTTTTTAAAACACATTATTTCATTATTCATTTGATGTCATAAATAAAGCATTTGTGTCCATTACTTCACATTTTCTGTTAAATATGTACCAACTTACTTATGAATTCACTAAGGTACCATAGGGGCTGTGTCCAATCCTATATCTATATTATTGTGAGTGTCTATTTAGAAGTAAAAAATATACAGTATGCAGTGTTAAAGCTGTAGGTATGGGCGAGAATTTTAGCTCTCATTTTCCTCAGAATAGATTTTGTGATCAAAAGGTTATTGTTTTAACAGGTTTCATGGGTGCTGTCGGTGCAGGCACAGTATACACAGTTTGTCCATGAAAGGGTAATATGCGGCAATTGAAGGGCTTATAAAAGGGGCGTGGCCAGGTGCAGCGCATTTATGTTGATGCATGTGGGCATCAGGTAGCAATCGGTGCTGAGACTGTGATAAAAGCCCACGTACTGTAGGTGACCGTGAATTTGCCTGCGAGGGCACTTGTGGCATTACAGTTGCAAGTTTAGATCTTTAGTCTCTCCTCATTTGAAAGCTTGATAAATCTGTAGCACAAACAGCTGTGAGGTTGCACAGAGAGTGCCCACCATACGTCTGCTTTATGCTTTTATCATTGACTGTGACGTGAATTTTGCTAGAAGTGTGCATGATTCCTGTGATATTTTTACATGCTAGATGCAAAAAATATGACTACCATTTGGCACCAAAACACTGCCACAATAAAATACATGATAATGCTATTTTGAATTCTCACTCCCATATGCCAGCGTGGCTCCATTACACCTACATTAAGCATCACATCCAGCCACTACTCTGTAAACAAAGAGGCTAGGGGACTTCTGAATTCACAAATGAGACAAAATCAGATGAGCCTTGTGGGTCTTTTAATTGTTTATTTGCATTAAGTGCCATCGCAGTGCTGCTCACACAATGTCATTTGACAGTTTCCTGGTAATCGTTTTTTTTTTGTTTGGTTTTTTATTTCTTGTCATTATTAGTACAGTAAACTGTCATTACAGTAAACCTTTTTCTCAACATTCCTCCAGTAACATTCATTTAAATTGTAGCCATAAACATCCATCATTATTCACTTTCCCTTGAGTTAAAAAAAACCACAAATTTTTCAGCTCCTGCGTTGAAAAAGGGACAGTTTTGCTTTACTATTATAAAGCTCTAACGCTGGGGACCATTTCTAAGAGTACTAAATAAACAGCTCCTCACACAAGGATTATGAATATCAACGACTACTTCCATTTATTATTAAAATTAGAACATATGCATGTCCATGTGAATGCCTTATTACTTTACAAACGTTATTTAGAAATCTGATTTTAATCCGAATTGAATTGCAGAGCTACTGTCAAAAAAAGAAGCTTTTTCATGCTAATCTGAATAGAGAGTTAAAACAGAGATGTACTATAAGTAAAAAAAAAAAAAAACACACATCAGACTGTGCTGCTATACAAAGATAATGCCCACCAGGGGGTTTGATGCAGCATGAGGTGCAATAAAAGTGACAGCATGGGCTTGAGTGTTATTCTACTAATACTACTGCGATCTGAAAATAATTACAATGTTTAATGTATTAATAAACAAGAAGTCACACATTTTAGCATGTTAAAGATTTAATGTTGTGGAACAAGTTAGTGACTTTTTTCTTCATTCTTCTTCAGTCTCTCTCGCTCTTTCTTTCTCTCTCTCTCTCTCACACGCACACACACACACACACACACACACACACACACACACACACACACACACAAACAAAGAGGAGCATGTCATTTTCATGAGATCATTTTAAGGATGGATGTCTGAGAGGGCTTGCAATTTAAACACTATAATAAACTTCTCCTAATCAGAAAAAAAGGAATTATGAGAAAGAATAAAACATCAATGATAGGTTATTAGTGAGCTCATTTTGATATATTAATGTTTCTATAGCAGGAGCTCATGCACAGGATTGCTCCAAATAATCTAAGATTAATTTCAATAGGGGTTGTTATTTAAATTCATCTTACATTAAGATGAATGTAATCAGGTGCATTAACTGCTGCTATAGAAACAGTAATGTATCAGAATGAGCCCAATAATAACCTATAATCTATGTTTTATTCAGAACCACTGGTGCTGTGACCTTCTGTCCAATCAGATTAGAGCGTTCAACCATTCTGTGGTAATAATAGTCATCAATGCTCATGTATACTATTAGTTCTCATCATATAAGTTTTGCAAATATTGTGATGTAACATTTTGGCTGTATAAGTCACCCATAATAAACTGAAAGTGAAGACCGGAAGTAAAGAACAGTGTTTTTCAGCACAAGTTGCATTGGTCCCAGAAGAAATGTAATAAACCTGAGTAAAGGTGTTTTATAAAGTTCAGTTTCTTCGCCCACTGCAGGGGTTCATGCTCTGCTCTTAAAAAAATCATAATCCACAAAGGGCAACAGCACAGAGCCCAAACAGGAACTTCTCCTACTCTCCAGTCACTGAGTCATCGGCCTTTAATAACACAAGCACTTCTCAGAGGTGTACTGTTTATTGTTTTATTGTGTGTAAAAATGTCTCATTTTGCAGTTCCATTGCATTGCATGAATCCATGTGCAACCTATTATACAAAATGAGTTATGACTGTTAAACGCAGCTATAAGGGGTTGGTTGGAATGGTTTGTTCACATTTATTCGTTTGTGAAATGTCAAATGACCAGCATGAGCGAGTGTGCAAATCAGGAAAAGTGATCGCTTAAATGCATTTCAATTTACCCATCTGTCACCAGTAAGTGCTCAAAGCAAGTGTGTGCATACGTTTCAACTCTCAGTTCATGCATTAGCATATTGAAGTCTCTAAGTAAATGATCAGAGGTATAGAATATTAAAGTGGCCTTAAATAGAAGTCTTTGTGTGTGGATATGTATTTCAATCATCATGAGGGCTAAATGTCTGCATGGTTTAAGAAATACATGACATATTGCCATTGACTTTAAAATTTTAAGGTTAGACCTGATGTTAGATGTAACTATTGATGGTAATACACAAATTGTGTTTAATTACAATTATTAATAGTATAAGATGTAATACACATCGTCTATACACATAGTCTAAAGTTTAGCAATCAGAGGAAATAACATTTTTATTTCAGGAGTAAATATGGAATAATATTACCAAGTTGTTTCCTTTAGCTTGGTCTTTTTCTGATTACATTCCTACACTAAAAACAAGCCTCCAAAATAAAAATATATGCAACATATAAACGTTGGAACCTTTTAAATTGTCGTGGACTAAACCGCGATTTCGGATTAGTGTAGCATTTGCTTTAGTGCTAGAATCAGACATGTATCACTTATGAAAGCATTGATTTAACTGCTTCCAGAAGGTCTGTATGGCAATGATTCTCTGTTCCATGTGTACATTCGGGTTTGAGCGTAGGCTTTTTTGTGGCTTTTGGCCATTTTTTTTTTGTGTGCCAAGGAGTGAAGGATAATGTCTTTTAACTGTACAATTCTACTGCCTTATAGACTCAGCCACACAACCCTCGTTTTTCATTTCAGTGAATTTGTGCCACGTCTTATTGACGGGACCTAATGAAATGTGAAATGTCAACTGTGGCAAAACTTTCAGCACCTGGAAAATGGAGTTTAGAAGAGGGCAATGAAGCGCAGGGTTGGAACGTGGGCTGGTTATTGCAGATCAGTCATATAGCCTGCTCCAGGGATCCTAAATGAGACCTTGTGAGAAACAGAGAGAGGCAGAAAGAGAGAGAGAGCTGTATCTGGCACATTAAACAGTATTACCATGTTTGATGGAGTGGTTTTTTTTTACATGCAACACAGTGTTATGTCATCCGCAACAGTTCATAAATATTGCTTTTTGTATTAACTGATGTAAAAGAACAACTGCTGAAATTTCCCTAAAGATATTTTTGTCCTCAAAAGAAAGCATGCATGAATATATTCTTTGTCTGTATATTTTCTTTATTCTTAAACATTATAGCAAACATAGAGTGTGTGATGTGTGTGATGTGTAGGAGACTACTGTGCTACACTATAAGCTCTTCTCTTCTTCTTTGAATGGGTGAATTCTGGTGTGTTTTGCTGATATTATGAAAAAGTTTGATAGCTGAACACTTGCTTCACCTGAGTCGGGTTAAGTCTTAAGGATTAGTCTCAGCTCAGCTGGTGGAAGAAGTTTTCCTTGCATCACTGATAATCTCTGGAGTAGTGTTTCAGTGAATATTATGAACATTAGCATAAGCATAGCTTTTCCTTTTAGCTAAGACAACAAAACTTTGTTAGAAACCTTAGTTATCTTAGATTCCTCAAAGTGTTTTTGCTAAAAATGTTTCTTACTATAGGTGAACGTCATAAGGTTTCTTACCGTTATCATTATAAGATTCTACAGAAGATTCTTCTTGGTTTGTCTATGTGTTGGTGATCATATATTTCTTAGCATATATATATATATATATATATATATATATATATATATATATATATATATATATATATGCTAAGAAATATATGATCACCAACACATAGACAAACCAACAGTAACCACAAAAATAAACATAAAAAAAGCATAATTTGTACAATACATACAATTTAGACATAAATTTGGACTTTTTTTTTTTTTTTTTTTTTAATAGCACCCTAGATTAATTGAGAGATCTTCAGTCTGTGGTTTTAGTCTATGGGAAGATGTAAAGAATCTTCTGTAGAATCTTATAATGATAACAGTAAGAAACCTTATGACGTTCACCTATAGTAAGAAACATTTTTAACAAAAACACTTTGAGGAAGCTAAGATACCTAAGACACATAGACAAACCAACAGTAACCACAAAAATAAACATACCAAAAAAAGCATAATTTGTACAATACATACAATTTAGTCATATTTTTAATGAGTTGTATATAAATTGTTCCATGTACTCTAAATGATGGTCTCAAATTTGGCAGAATCTCCAAGCCTCTCATTAGGCATCTTTTTTATTTAACATTTAGGACATCTGTAATCCATATTATATCACAAATTAAATACGATTAAATTCATATTTATGCAAAAAAAACAAAAGCTCTAGAGATGAAAAAGATTTTGTTGGGGAGCAAATAAAATGTGCACATGATTTACTGGAACTTGGTGACACCTTTCATATATCTACATTTATAGTATATTTTAGTATAAGGTCCACATTTTTAAAGGTATTAGAGTGTGAACTGTGAGTGATGAACTATTTTACATGGCATCAAACAGTACAGTGCTTTGAACATGTAAATGATTTATGAACCCCCACCAGTATTCACCCAATTCTGTTTCCCAAAGTAATATCCCCAATCCTTTTGGAATTGAACCAACTAAATGATGATGGATTTTCTGTGAGTAACAAGCAAAAAATGTAAATATGACCCACGTACAACCCTTTGCTTTCTTATCAGAGATGATTCAAAGTGAAGCCCAGGTATAAACATTGAATTCATTCTTTTTCTGTGCTGCCTGACAATGCGGTCTGTATAGTCTGAACGTTTATTTTTTAATAGGTTGTTGTAGTTATGCTCCTGGAGAGCAAACAATTAATTGCCTAGTTATCATCCTTTAAAAAAAAAAAAAACCTTGTCCAAAGTTAGATAGAATCAAAAAAAGAAATCATAAAAATGTGCTCTCCCAAATATTCTCTCAAATGAAACATTTAAAGATATGGACAAAGGACGTGAGGAGAATTTTCACTCTCATTTGTAGAGCTTGCTGAAGAGCTGTAGTGTGATGTAATGTAAATATTTTTCACCTGGTCAAATATTTAATGCCCGCAGCAGTCTGTAGTTTAGCACTACAACATGATGAAAGATTTTGAAGGTTTTTGGTTGAATTTATTTGTAACTAGAGTCAACATAGCATAAAGATCATAGAAAGGTGCTTGCAGTGTTTCTAAGTCCACCACCGATACCGATATATTAAAAGGAGGCAAAGGAACCAATATTGATTCTAGTTCAAATGTTGGTAAATGAAGACACATACTCCTGGATCAGTTCTTGGACAGGTCTGGGGGTGTATTAAAAATATGCTGACCAGTAATTGCAACCCTGGAGAAAAAGAAAGGAGGCTTCTTTTCTCACAGAAAGAGCTAATAGCCCTTGTATTTAATTCATTCATGTTTTTTTTTTCTCTAAAAAAAAAAAAATTCTCTAAAGTGAAGAGAGAAAAAATCATTAAGAGAGGATTTTTTTGTGATTGTGTGTCTGTCTGTGTGTGTGTGTGTGTTTAAGATTTACATCCATGAGAAGTAGTCACACTTTCTTTCAGGCGAGACCCAGCAGAATCTATAATTTGATGTTTTCTTTTCAAGTCATGTCTGCCGAGAGCTTGCTCAATAAACACGCTTTTTCACATTGTTTGTGTGATCCATGCGCCTCACTCTCCATGTCCTCTGGCTAAACGTTTAAATGGAGTTGTTCGATTTTAAATTTCTTTATCAGTGCAAGTTGAAGCTCATTCAAGTTTGTCACTTTCCCTGCCCAGTGTTAAATCTCTCCCCTATTCCCTGGCAGAGAAGCTTGGTGCTAAAATGATTCCATATGATATATCCCAAGTGACCCGATTTTCAGAGTGGTGCTCATGTTAAGCATTCTGTCTGTGATCCTCCTACTCACTGCCATTAGATAAAGTGCTGTGTGTTTCAGAGCGATAGAATAAGATCTCCCCTCTACTGGATCACTCCCAACATGCTCTGTGTATATATGTGTGTGTCTGTGTGTATGTGTGTGTGTGTGTGTGTGTGTGTGTGTGTATACGTATGTGGGTTGGTGCTTGTGCTAGCTCTTCACCAGCACAAGCA
This sequence comes from Silurus meridionalis, assembly GCF_014805685.1. Classification (NCBI taxonomy): domain Eukaryota; kingdom Metazoa; phylum Chordata; class Actinopteri; order Siluriformes; family Siluridae; genus Silurus; species Silurus meridionalis. The sequence continues at coordinate 19,148,227 of NC_060890.1, forward strand.
TCAATGTCTCTATGTATGTTTATGTGTGTGTGTGATGAAGCCTCCCTCAGGCTGCTGATTCTGTACTGGCTCCAGATTGACTAGGCTATCATGGTGCCGTACCATCTCTGGATCTCAAGATGAAAGCAGCTGTGAAACGTGAAAAAGCTTGACAGCTAGCTAGACTGGAGAACAAAAACAAACCTACATGCATCATCTATGTGCAAAAAAGAATAAAGAAAGATTTTCCTTTAATAAATAGCAGCTTTCTATTGATATTCCTGATCTTTTCTGCTTGTACTATATGTTCTAACAAAAAGTGTGAAAACCATTACAAAGACATGTTACTCTTTGGGTTCATAAATTCGTGAGAAATCTAGGGTCATTATTTATGAGTTTTGGAATATTTAACCATACTTTTTATTTTTTACGCGTACAGGTATAACAGCAACAACAACAATATTACCAATAATAATAATAATAATAATATGATAAGAAAAAAAGAGGAAGAAAAGGGGCTTTGGGTCACCTGTGACTGAATATAAATGGTATAGAAAATAGATGTATGTAATTATACAGGATAAAAGGAATGGCTAGTAAAAAATTAAAAAAAAGTGCTGAAAGGAAAGATATATTTTAAGTTTACCTCTAAAATGGGAGATAGACATGTAATCAGATTGTTCTAGCAGATGGTGTTCTTAATGTTGGGAGCTACAAAACAAATATTTGCCCCATGGAGTCAGGCTGGTCTTACGCATCACCATATGATCTGTATTGGCAGATTTGAGGGATCTGACATGTAGAGCTTCAGTTTTCTGACCCATACTGATTATAATCCTTAAAAATGATCAAAATGAAAGGAAACTAGAGTGCTCTAACCCTCAGTGGTGAAAAAGTGACTGAGAAGTGATCTAAAGTCAAAGTATAGACAACGTTTCAAATGTTTAATTAAGAGTGCCCGTGTCTAGCCAAACTCTACAAGTGTATACATATAAAAAAAAAACATAAAAAAAAAAATATATATTTTTCATTAAGGTCACAGCAGATGATAAAATGCGGTGAATAGTTATCTTGTTGTTGCATTTGTTTGAATGTTTTGAAAAGAATTGTAACTACAAAGAGATGACAAAAAATTTATGATAAAGTCTGTTATTAATAAGGTAATTATGCAGTTTTGTAAGCACAATATTATTATTATTGAGTATAGTCCACCCTTCTTTAGTTTCTAGCACATCGAAATCAAATATAAAGATATATATTCTTTTTCTAATTCTGTTCTAAATCATTTCTCTTTAGGTTGTCCAGTAGCCATAAAACGAGTGCGGAGCAACAAACGGATGGCTCTGACAACAGCAGCGCTTGTGGCTATGGAATCAGACAAAGCACAGAGACTGTCGTCTTCCTCAAATCACCCTCTACATGTTCTCTCACTGTCACCAATTAAGATCCCATTTCTGACTTCACCCAACCCAGGTAATGACAGCCTGCTTTATTCATCTCTACCAGGTTAAAAAGCTATCTTTATTTATATAATACGACACAGACTGGTCTCTGTTTACTTATGCCATATAAAATGGCATTTATTCACCAATAAAGACTTTTCAGTGACACTTTAGCCCTGTTAAAGCTGGGGTCAAGGATTTTGTCATTATATGTTAAAGTTCCTGGCACATAATGGCAGATGGCAGCAAAATGTATGTTTAAAGGTCAAACTTTAAAACTATGATCACTGTGCCTGAGGCTCTGTAAGCAGCAAAAAAAGAACAAATAATGGGATTATTACCATCCAAACACTCAAGCTAAAGAGATATTGCTTCAGCCTGGAAATTTAGAAAGCATGACATTCTGTGGAATGTTTATTAGGGTTTCCAAACAGCTAGCTTCAATTTATGTTAAAAAAATGTCTGACAGTAAGTTAACCCTACTGGTTTTAATTTCTACAAACCAGTTCTACTTTGTCATCAACCCAATTATGCAATGCATTTTTGAAAATCGATTCTTCACTCAGTCTTCAGTCTTATACAGATGTCTAGTAAAGCATGGAATGTTACAGGTGCTCAATTACAGAATAGTAATATAACAAACAAATGTGAAGCAGTCTGTTGTGAAGTTACTACAGATTAATAACTAATATTATCAAAATGTTATATTGATTTACATTTCAGAATGTCTTGATGCTATTAAATAACCTCTGATGTCTAAAACTGAACACAGAAAGTCTAGATAGTTTAAAAAGCTATCTGGAACAAAGTGTTAAAAAGGTCTGGGGTTGTATCATAAGCAAATGAACCCTGTAAAAATGCCAGATTTTGCTGAAAGCTGCCAAAGCTGGCATATTATATCAGGCCTTTAAATTTTGTATTTCTCAAACCACAAAACTTTTTCTATTCTCTAGAGGCAATCTAACCTAAATCCAAATATTCTCAAATTGGTCTATTAAGAAAACCATCAATCATCAGTAAAAATGTGCCCTCTCCAGACATAATTTATTTCCTTTCTCTATATTTCTGAACCTTTCCTCATTTTCTGGCTCAAGATCACATTTTTATTCTTTGTTGCCTCTACTAACCTATTTGGTAATATTTTTGACTTGACAATTAAGAACATCTTTTCCACATAGCCTGTGATGTTGGAAGTGCTGAATTGTAATTTCACGTGCACTGGACTATAAAAGTGTAACTCAGACTAGTGTTTAACAGATTCTATAGAATAATTGCCGGATGTGCGCATTATGGCGGATTCTGGTGCTTAAATTGAGACTTGGCTCAAGTGTGATTAAAAAAGTGATTAAAAAAGATTTCGTTGTTTTTTTATATATATCTAAGTAAAGAAAGGATATCATGAATAAATGTGTGTTGCATTGAAGGTTTAAATTTCGCCTCTTTTATATTTATTTATTATATATTTTTAATAGAAATGGTCAAACAGGAATGTGCGCTGCATTAATCGCACGTTACTAAAAATGTGTGCATTTGAAATGAATTTGCATTAACGTATTATCAATCCATTTCTATAGTATTGTCCATTAGGAAGATATCTTAATGGTTGCTGAGCTATATATATATTACTACACGCTGTTATTCATGTATTCATTTTTTCAATTATTAATTAATACAATTATTTATTTATAGCTTTGCAAATATCATTTTTTTTTTCCGAAATGTCAAAGTTTCTGTCAGAAGATTTTGTTTCGGCTTATTTGTTACATTACAAGCTGCTGTTTGATGTCTTATTAACTTTATTGGCAAGAACAATTGATAACAGGAACTACAGTAGCTTGTTTAATGAACATTCAATGTCATTAAATGTAGTTCAAATAGTGTAATATTATTACATTAATACAATTATTTTAATCTTTGGCAACTTGCTGTAATATGAGAAATCAAACAATTCTTTATGTTCTGTTATGTTTGTTGGCACAACTGGTTGGTTAATACAGTAACTGTACTTTGCATCAAGCTGCATTATAAGTTGAATATTTTCCTTCAGCAATTCCTGTCATGCTAAAAGGGAATATCATGTCAACGGCAACAACATATTGATTCTACACAAGTTTATATTTTGTTTATATTCATTTATGAAACTTTTCGTTTTTATAACAAACTTTCTTGTTTCTGTTCTTACCCATAATTCCTCTGTGTAAATGTAAAGGCCAGTGTCTTAAAGCCAGACTGTGGTATGTTGAGAGTCCTTGAGAGTGGTCTGAATGCAAATTTGTGCTAATATTTTATGCAGTGATTGAGAAAACTAGGCCTTCAAGCCACACACACACACACACACACACACACACACACATACATATGCAGACTAACTGTACAGCTCTCAGTGCATATAAGTAGAATCATTTATTAACAGTTATAAATGCAATATCATTCAGCAGTAATTTAATTTTTGATACATTATAGTCCCTTAGGCAACTACATGTTCCTGAGGAAATTAAATGTTCCTTAGGCAATAAAATGTGGCCAGCTGAGTGTAGCATGCTGAGCTTGTTTCAGTGATAGCTTACTCACGCTCACAGTTTGAATGATAGATCAGAGATCGTACTTTCTATTTCAAACTTGTTTAAATCACGTTTTAGTGTACTAATTGGGTTGAAACTCGATGGAGGATTGAAAGGTTTGGCAGAAACAGAACAATATATATTTTTGGACTCACTTCTCTACTGCATATTGACTGCCTGATTCATGTTTTTTGATAAAGAAATAATGTCACATTTTGGATAGGTGTAGGTAAAAAATTTTAGAGGGTTTTAAAACAATCTTGGTGATGATAAATTTAAGGAAAGGTCAACACAACGTAAAAAGCACTCATGGGTCACCAGAACAGTTTACCATTGTTCTTCATGTTTTTGGAATTTTACTGCTTTACTGGTTTTAATTTTACTGGAATTTTTACTAACACGTCTATCAAACATTTTCCATAGCTTTCAAATGGTTGCAATCTATAATACATGATTTACATCATTTTCATCCTCAATAAAACAGTTAGTGAGTTTGCAGTGAGTGAGTGTCATTATTGGAGTAACCAATAAGTAATTGGAGTAACCAATCCCACTATCTCCATTGTATTTGTTAGATATATGTGTATACAACATAATTACTGGCTCATAACTCAATTCTTTTGGATGTCTGGACTATTTTCCTATTGTACGAATAATTCTGCTTGCAAATTAAACAACAAAGGTATTCAAAGTGATTGCTTCTACTAATATAACCTGAAACCTTCAAACAACAGAAGTTATCAAATCTCATTGTAAAGCTGTTGGAAAAATATATATATATAAATCCCTGTGTTTGCTCTAACTTTCCCCTGCCTTAATAGCCAGTGCATTTACTGTATCTATTTCTGTGGGAAGTGGTCAAAGGGCAAGAAAAGTGTTATGCCTACAGTACATATCAGGCGAACCATTGTTTTATTTCACATGAGCACAAAAAGTGCTCTAGGGAGTTCTTTTGCTGTAAAACCTAACACAAATAAAGCAGAGAAAATTTTTTTATCAGTTATCTTTTTATAATACTGTATCTATACCTATTGTCAAGTCAAGTCAAGTTTATTACTTTGACAATTTGACATCGTCATGTTTCACAATGGACATTGTCTCAAAGCAGCTTCACATAATTTAAGAATCAAGGTGATTGATGTGTATTTATTCCTGATGAGATATTCCTGGGCGACTGTGGCAAGGAAAAACTCCCTTAGATGTTATGAGGAAGAAACCTTGAGAGGAACCAGACTCAAAAGGGGAACACGTCCTCATTTGGGTGATATTAAGTGTGTGATTATAATTTTTAAAACAATACAAAACACCAGAGAGTGAGAACAGGCATGAGCGTAGACATGAATGTAAAATTGTGAGTAGTTTTCTTTCTACAATCTTATACAGTCAGTTGACGTTATGAAACTAGGAGCTACTAAGCAACTAATAAAATAGCTCAACATTTGAGATCATCATAAATCCAACACCAACTTCTCCATGCCAGAGCCTTTAAACACTCAAAGAGGTCCAATGTCCAAACTCTACATGAGGTGGAATTCAAATGGCGCTGGTATATCTCTAGATGGTTCGGGATGTTTGCGAGCTCGGCATCTACTTCTTTAAAGTTCCACAATCTTAATGAGGTGGGACGTGACTGAGCTGGTTCAACCTCAGGATTCCTTGGGATGGGTAAAGAAAGAGAAGCAGTAGAGAGGAATTAGCGTAGCTGCTGTTCATAATATTAACAAGCACAAGTTGATAATGTGCATCACTGTAGCACAAGGTTATGATATGTGATGTGTGTTATGTGTAGGACTCGCTAAAAAGACATGTCTTAAATCTGCGCTTTAAACTGGGAGAATGTGTCTGAGCTCTGAACACTGTCAGGAAGACTATTCCAAATTTAGGAGCTAAATGTGAGATATTGTGATTGTGTTGGTAAATTTATTCTGTCTTTCCGACAACAGGAAAGGCCACTTTAGACACTCTACAGTCTTATAAACAGTTTGTTGATTATCTAATAAAAATGTATCAAGCTGAGTTTTGAATTTTAACAGTCATTATGGTCAGTTTATTATGGTCAGTAAAAATCACTTGGCAAACTGTTGATCGGATATTAGCACTAACTGTTTTTGTAACTCTTGTAGAGAATGAATGGTGAATTGGTAAATTGCCGTGAAAAGTCACTTACGTTGGGAGAATTGGGTTGGATCATGGAAAGGATGCAGACCCAGAAAAAAAAAGCAACGGATTGAACTAAGAACTTAAACTAACCAGTAAAAGTGTGTGCCAGCAGCAATGATTGGGATGCTTACACTCGCAAGATTAGTCTATTTTAATATTAATTTATATGCCTAACATTCAGTTAAAAGTTACTTCAAACAGGAAGAAAATGGTTGAGGAATCAATATTTCTAAATAATTTCAAGACGCATTTGCCTCTAGTTGTGCTTTTGGCTTGTTTTTTTTTTTTTTTTATTATTCCAAAATTAAACAAATAAAAAAAACACCCAAATATTTAAAGGATATTGTCCAGAATCTCCAAGGCCACTTAAAATGGTCTTATTTATAGCCATAAATAATTAATGAGCAAATAAGTGCTGTCTCCATTCAGTTAGTTAGTTATCTGGATCTAATTTTTGCAGCTGTAGCTGGTTCTCTACAACTGGCAATTTAATGCACTGCACCGATCTCAGAAACTCATGATCTGACCTTTCCTCAGGTTGGCAATTCTTTGCATTCTTCTTGCAAATTAAAAACCTACACCATTTACTCTTGCACCATTGATTTGATTTACACCTACCCTGAGACTGATTCAGTATTAACCCCTTAACTCTCAGCTTATAACTCAGCTATTCATTTAAAATGAACTACTCAGTAATTACTAGTTACTGCAATTACATTCTAACTAACAAAGGATTGTAAGTTTGAATGAACTGACACATTCCGAATATCTTCAGATATCAGTTTATTATTATTAACATTTGTGACAATCAACATTTGAACAGTTTACATTTTTTTTTTACATTTTTTGTTTACATTTTTTTTTTTTTAATTAAATGCCTTTTAATTAAATATTAAATATTTAATACAAAGAAAATAGAATAAACCAAATTAATGCAATACATTTTTATAATAATGATTAAATTGAGTAATTGGTTAAACTGGCACAAATGTATCTGATTAAATAAAATGTAATTAATGGGAAAATGTAATTAAATAGTTTACATTTGTCAGACTTTTTTTGTCGTACAGATGTGTATGTAAGTGTCTGTATGTGTGTGTATGTTTGTGTGTTTTACATTTAAAATAGAATTTTCTAAAGATACTGTATGTTCTACTTATTTTTGCATACTTTGACAAATGTCTTCATTCCTTCCATCCTTCATTCATTTATTACTTTAATATGCAGAATTGTAAAGATAAAACTGTGATAAAGTATCCATAGCACTAGCATTACCTGCTAACAAGGTATTCTTTAAAATTTTCATGCATGCGCAAAACAATTTGCGGTTCAGAACTTGCGGGTTCTCATTTGGAACCTAACTAACTGCAAGTTGTATATTATTTGCGGGAATCCGCAGCGGGACCGAATGTTCAGAAACGCTAGGAATAACATTTTAATTAAACTGTTTTTAATAACAAATTTCATAAACATTTTCAAACACATTATTGTATTTTGTAAAGTGACATAATGTCTAGATTTAATGTCTCGATTTAGCCATACTATTGAACATCTTTGGGATGAATTGGAATGATGACTGCACACACATATACTGTGTATATATATATATATATATATATATATATATATATATATATATATATATATATATATATATATATATATATATATACAGTGAGGGAAATAAGTATTTGAACACCCTGCTATTTTGCAAGTTCTCCCACTTAGAAATCACGGAGGGGTCTGAAATTGTCATCGTAGGTGCATGTCCACTGTGAGAGACATAATCTAAAAAAATCCAGAAATAACAATGTATGATTTTTTTAACTATTTATTTGTATGATACAGCTTAGGTCTGGAGACTGGCTAGGCCACACCAGAACCTTGATATGCTTCTTACAGAGCCACTCCTTGGTTATCCTGGCTGTGTGCTTCGGGTCATTGTCATGTTGGAAGACCCAGCCTCGACCCATCTTCAATGCTCTAACTGAGAGAAGGAGGTTGTTCCCCAAAATCTCGCAATACATGGCCCTGGTCATTCTTCCCTTAATACAGTGCAGTTGCCCTGTCCCATGTGCAGAAAAACACCCCCAAAGCATGATGCTACCACCCCCATGCTTCACAGTAGAAATGGTGTTCTTGGGATGGTACTCATCAATCTTCTTCCTCCAAACACGTTTAGTGGAATTATGACCCAAAAGTTCTATTTTGGTCTCATCGGACCACATGACTTTCTCCCATGACTCCTCTGGATCATCCAAATGGTCATTGCAAACTTAAGATGTGCCTGCACATGTGCTGGTTTAAGCAGGGGAACCTTCCGTGCCATGCATGATTTCAAACGTCTTAGTGTATTACCAACAGTAAACTCGGAAACGGTGGTCCCAGCTCTTTTCAGGTCATTGACCAGCTCCTCCCGTGTAGTTCTGGGCTGATTTCTCACCTTCCTTAGGATCATTGAGACCCCACGAGGTGAGATCTTGCATGGAGCCCCAGTCCGAGGGAGATTGACAGTCATGTTTAGCTTCTCCTATTTTCTAATGATTGCTCCAACAGTGGACCTTTTTTCACCAAGCTGCTTGGCAATTTCCCCATAGCCCTTTCCAGCCTTGTGGAGGTGTACAATTTTGTCTCTAGTGTCTTTGGACAGCTCTTTGGTCTTGGCCATGTTAGTAGTTGGATTCTTACTGATTGTATGGGGTGGACAGGTGTCTTTATGCAGCTAACGACCTCAAAGGTGCATCTAATTTAGGATAATAAATATAGTGGAGGTGGACATTTTAAAGGCAGACTAACAGGTCTTTGAGGGTCAGAATTCTAGCTGATAGACAATTGTGTTCAAATACTTATTTGCAGCTGTATCATACAAATAAATAGTTAAAAAATCATACATTGTGTATATATATATACATACAGTGTATATAATAATAATAATAATAATAATAATAATAATAATAATAATAATAATAATAATAATAATAATAATAATAATAATACTCAAATTATAATTACTCAAAAATGATTAGCACTTCACAGCTGCCATAAGGTGAAATGTCCATATGGAGCCCCATTGTATTTGCATTGGTTTGATATTTGTGCTAAAGTCAAAATGAGCATGTGGTACATGTTTACAGTTTATAGTTTGCTGTATACAGACTGTGAAACATCCATATGTTGACTGTCTATGATTATTTATGAAATTCTTCTCTAAAGAAAAGGAAGGATAAGCTGGCAGCTGACTTTTTTTTTCATAATCTAATGAAGATTTTTAGTGTACTTTATATTCACACTCAAAACCCAAATGGGAAACCTAGATTTAGTTTGGACTTTGGTACCAGCCACATTAATAATGTGTAAACAAGGTCTGACTCACCACAGGGCAAAAGCCAAGACTGAAAACAAAAGAAGGACAAAATATCCTGTGTTACATAACAGAAGTTATGACAGGTCATCATTTACATAAATGTTTCTTGTATTGATATATATTTTTGTAAAAAAAAAAAGTTGTGGCACCAAATAAAAGCCTATTCAGATAGGGAGAGTAAGTCTTGGCTTCTCTCGGCATACTAAGGGAAATGTCAGGATTTCTCCTGTGTGAATCAACCTGTCTGGATGAGTTCAGGTCTCTTAATACACTCAATCAGAGTGAGAGCAAGGTGAATGTACCTCATTTTGAGCGTGTTTGGGCATTAATCCTGCAGTTGTGCTCTTCATTTTGTCATGAGGGAATGAAGAGCGCTTGCTGAGAGTCAGTTGAAGATTCAGTGCCATTTAGCAGAGCCAGCACTGACCTGAGGCCAGTCTTTAAGATAAGCATACTGCTGCTTGGAAAGGTCAGAGGGTTGTCTGTGTGCGAGTCAGAGAGAGAATGTGTGTTTGTGTGTGCAAAATTGTGAGAGAGAGAGAGAGAGAGAGAGAGAGAGAGAGAGAGAGAGCTCTTTTTGCAGGACAGATTCACAAGCCCTGCAGTTCACATCATTAATCTTAGTCTTGACAGAAAATACGAATGGCTCCTAATGAGTCTGAAGCCTTCAGTGATCCAGCTGCTGTCAAAAGTGTGCAAATGGCTTCCTTTCTGATATAGCTTCAAGAATTGTAACACTAAATCTAAGGGGATCTATAATGTATAAGTGGGTGTAAAAAATTCATGTTATGTTGTGTTTTTTCACTGTTTTTTCACAGTTTTCTTTTTTATGTACTCAGACACACTTTTCATGTTTTATCTTGGATTAGCAGGCTGTAATTAAGAAGAGAGCTAGGCAACATTCTATCCCTGGTCATAAAGGTACAACTCCCCCGGCTGAAGCAGCTTTTTGACAGTTTATTGAGACTGCTGTGTCCCTTTATAACACAGATACATTAGCAGATAGCCGAAAAACAGGCCTGCATTAGGAAATCAATGGCGTGTGTCATCTCGAAGATTATTAAAAGCAATTACTGATCTGCGAGTGATCCTTCCATGAAAAGAGGCTCATTTCGTAATTGCTGGAAGTGTATTTTGACAGTATATAAAACCTAGTACTATAATCAGGACATGCTGATTCAGTACTTATGTCAGTGCTTTGATAAAAGATGGGTTGTGTTTTTACCCTTAACACAAGCAATAATTTAGACTTATTTGTGAACGAACATAATGATGTTTCTTTATGTTTGCTCTATTAACTAGAAGGATTTCTATTATATTTTGTAACAGGCTGTATTTTAATAGAAAGGTCCTTTTTACTTGTTGTACATTACATTACAGCACAGTGAATTATTTCTTCACATATCCCAGTGATGTTAGTAAGCTTAGATCAGAGCGCAGGGTCAGCTATGATACAGTCTCCCTGGAGCACAGAGGATTAAGGGGTTGTTCAAGGGCCCAACAGTAGCAGCTTGGAAATACTGGGACTTGAACTCCCGACCCCACAATCAGTAATGCAGAGTCTGATTGGGAGGTCAGTATATCATGCTGGAACAATGCTAAGGCACACAAAGATATCCAATGCAATTGCATTCTTCCAGTAGTTTCCGGGCAACAAATTTCCTATTTGAGTAATACAGAACCACATGGGACTTAGATGAACTTTTTAGGGATTATAAAGAAAACACTATATATAAATCACAATCTTCTAGGCAAGACAGTGGTAAAGCCGAGAGACGAAACATGCAAAACAGAGGTTCTAAAAATCCCATGTACAACTTTAGCTTATTTGCTGAAGTAGCTAGTAAATTAATGTTGAATTTTACCTATTCCATGGACAGGTATCAAATCTAGGGTTTTAAAATGCTATTCGGAAACTTTTAGGCAGACAAAAACTAAGCTTTAAATTCACAATGTTGAGAATAATGAGCATGTGCATGTCCTGAAGTTTAAATTCTGATATCTTAGCAAAATGCAAAGTAACTCTCAGTGTTTTATTTATTTTATTCAAGCCCTCAAATCTGTACATTTATGGCAATTAGCAGACACTCTTTTCCAAAGCGACTTCCAGAAGTGCTTTCAAGTTTTAATCAATAAATAATTCCTATTACTGGTTCACTAGGTCACAGACAGAGAGTACAATCAGTCTAAAAACTCTATTTGAAGGTAATATAGATGGAAAAGATGTTGTTGAAGACAAGAATAAGTTGATTTAACCAACTATGTGCTGAAAGAGCGCTTTGAGGGTTTTGAGGCATGGCTTTTTTAAACTCTGAGAGATAGAACCATCCGAACAGTGCTATATGTTCGTATGCGTATATGTAGGCACATATTTGTCAAAAGGTCTCTTTATTAAGGCTTGTTTAATGCTGGTGCTAATTTAGAGAGCAGCTCCTGAGAATTGGTTTACAATCTATTCATTTCTTTCTCTTGGCTTCCCCCATTAGGGGTCGCCACAGTGGATCGTCCGTATTCGTGATCCGCATGTTGGATTTGGCACATTTTTACACTGGATGCCCTTCCTAACGCAACCCTCCCCATTTATCTGGGCTTGGGACCGGCACTAAGAGTGCACAGGCTTGTGCAACCCTAATGGCTAGTTGCTTGGTTCCCTGACCGGGAATCAAACCAGGGCTGCGGTGGTGTGAGCGCCGAATCCTAACCACTAGACCACCAGGGATCACAATCTATTCATAATTAGGACAAAAAATGCTGCGGTCACATGTAATTAATTAAATGTACTAATTGTTGTTCAATTAACATTTAGTAGAATACTTAACGCTATTCAAAAACATTATACTTAAATAATTAATGGTGAATTCAATGAAAAGCATATAGTCAAAGTTTAAAAGTACAGTATTGGCACCTTTAAAAAAAAATTAAGATATTAGATGAATGATTAATGGTGACTTCTTTACACGTGACTACTTGTATAGCCTTCCTATTTTACATTTATGCTTGTAATAAACAGTATATTATACTTTTTGTTTACATTTTGCTTTATATTTATAGTATTTGCTGGAGGCAAAAGCCAATGTAAAGTAGGAATTTCATTGTACAGTACAACTGTTCTTGATTCTATAAGGTCTGTAGAGGACCGACCCTTAATCTAAAACATTTCCTTTTACTGCATTCTTGGGTTTGTGGATGCAGACTGACATATTCAATTCAGACTACAGTTTTACTGTAGCATTCAGGTCAGTTTCTTAGATGCACCACTCTAATTCAAGTGTGTGTATTCATAGTCAAGAGCATGATGGCATGTTGACTTACCATGAGGACATGTCTGTCTTCACGTGTGTTTTTTCTCTCATAAATTGTGATGTGGTGTGTGTGTGTGTGTAGGAGATAATGTGTTCAATTTCTGACCCATTTGAACGCCTACCTGGTGTTTATACACAAGCTACTAATGAGAATGCTGATAATCAAGCTGTATGTCCTTTACCCATACTGTTTTTTTTATTTATTTTTTAAATAATGGATTATGCTTCAGATAAAAAAACAACAAAAAAACATTTTTTTATATATGTGATGTCTTATTGTGAAATTTGGTGTTATTATTTTCCTTAAATGTTTTTTTCCTTTTATCTTGTCAGTACACTTTTGTCAAAAAATGAGGTGAAACATAAACAGAAAATGAATAGGCATACACATGTACACATATACACACTATTATAGATCATTATTTTTCATAAACACACTCCCGTCATGAAACCTATTCATTCGTTTATAACTACGGCCATAATTTTGTTCCAGCCGCATCTGATGTTTATATAATTCATGAAATAATGGTTCATATTTATCTAAAAGCAGACCTCATGTAGAGAGATATGCAATCAGGAAAATGGACTAGCCACAATAACACATAATAATTCGATGTACAATTAAGAGAAGCACAATAATTCAGAGTCGTGCTTTGTTGTCCTGCATGTTTTATTGAAAGATGACAGTTAAAGTGATGTAGCTGGATTTCCAGAAGGATCTCTGAAATATACCACTGAGCCTTTGATATCTTTAAAAAGAATAATTATTTTTCCATTAGATATCTTATGCCGAGTGACGGGTTTGTATAGAACTAAAGAGGAAAGGAAAAAAGACTTCAGCAAGTACATTACTCTTGCTGGGTTCCTACTCTATAACTTCTCAAAATTAAATTCATGAATCAATTGTTATTATTAATATTCATCCTGGTACATTGCACTCTGCATGCACTTCCTTTCAATTTTGAATCAAGAGATTTGATATATTATGTTAGAATAAGGTAAAGAAAGGGAAGGTTATGTAAGATAATGAAAGGTAAGTACATGGAATAACAATAATCAATGATTTTAGTGTATGAAAGTCACTAAAATCATTGATTATTGTTATTCCATGTACTTGTGCTACTTTGTGGACAACACATTCTAAACCAATAACAACAAGCCATAAGCACCAGTGCAAGTAAAATACAGTATTTCTTCTTCATTTGACAGTTTGAGTACAAATTCATATATGCAGTTTCCTAAGTACTGTCTATCACTTAGATCACCAAAATGTCAGAGCATGATGTCATCTGTTGTGACCCAGACTATAATATTACAATATTTCTAACATCTTATGTTTGTTAATTTTATTACTGGTTGACAAGAAAATATAGAAAGTTTATTATATTTGCAATGGAGGAGACTTACAAGGAATATAAGCAATACATGCTGTACTTATAATCTTTTTTTATACTCTCTTGGGCATGGTGATGCAGTGGGTATTGATGTTCACATTTCCATATCTCTGGTTTGATCTTGAGCTTGGCTTCCCCAAGTTTCTCAGGTTCTTCCTCTGTCTGTTTTCCTCTGCATGCCTATAGTGGATTTGCTACTCTAAATTGTTACTAGCTGTAAATAAGTGTGTACATGACACATTAAACTTTCTTCCGGCTTCTCCCATTAGGGGTCGCCACAGCGGATCATCCACATGTTTAATTTGGCACGTTTTTACACGCAACGCAACCCTCCCCATTAATCCGGGCTTGGGACCGGCACTAAGAGTGGCTGGGGTTGGTTCCCTGACCAGGGATCGAACCCAGGCCGCGGCGGTGAGAGCGCCGCATCCTAACCACTAGACCACCAGGGACCCATTAATTAATTAATTTTCAGCTTTAGATTCTATTGTAATAATTATCATGTACTTAAACATATGACTGCTTTTTGTTCCACAATTCTTTAAAGCATATCATGTTATAATATTAGCTATGGCTAATATTCCTGTTCACACTGCATTGTTATTTCTTTTCTAGTAGAAGGTCATTCCTTTCTCTCTCTCACTCACTCTTTCACTTTCCTTTGTAGCCTGCCATTAATAGTTATTTTTAATTTTTAAATAAAATATAGAAAAAAGTGTCTTATCCTCAAGCCTAGCTTGTGATTTGCTGTCACAACAAATCAGGCTCTAATCTCATGTGGTAATGTGCTGATCTTTCGCAGCTTTAGCTTGCCATATGATGCTGTTTTGGAAAGTGTGCAATTGCTCAAAGCTCACACTCCTTCTCTTTAACATATACATTGAAATCAGTTTTTAGGAAGATGCCGTTTGGTGTGAGATGTATAGGTACACTACCTGCCATTGTCTATTTTAAAGACAGTTATATGACAAAGGGGAGATTTTACAATACAATGCCTTCTCACATTGAATGCTACCTATTTTATTTAGACGTGGCTAAATTGAATACCCAGCAGACTTAGACGGATACAAACTACAGTGTAGAAGGGCATGGTGTGAAAGGTCTGTTTTGTGGACTAAGCTAGTACTGATGATATATTAATGATGAAATCTGGTATCATATCAATCATGGTTCACTATCTCTTGTGACTTTTAAAATTTTATTTTGTAATACTGTATTATTACCTGCATCATGAGCTAGCTGGCCCTGTGAGGAGAATATGAAATCTGATTGGTTAAAGAAACAGACCTGTTGCTAATAGAGACTAAGGTGAAAAGGCCAGCAGTACTGACTTTAAAGGCCCTGGGCAGATTAGATTGACATGGCAGCACATAGAGGCTGAATTTTGATCGGACAAAAAATCTAACATCTACATACACGTACAGCCAAGAGAAATTCTACGAAATTAAGAGAATAAACTGTTTAGAATAAATTAGTACAAAAGCACGAAACAAATATTTGAATTTAGGTTGTAAATGTGTGTTAGTGCTTCTGATATTTTTTAGGCCAGCAGAGAAGGCTTTGTTGGCCCTGGCGGCCCACCACTGTATAAAATTATTAGGCCACAATGACCAATATGAACCTTAAAACATGTTTACAGTAGTCAACACAATTCAGAACTGCAACTAAATTAAGTTTATAAGACCTCTATGCAATGCAAACACATCTGTTTATGTTTTATATATATATATATAGAGAGAGAGAGAGAGAGAGAGAGAGAGAGAGAGAGAGAGAGAGATACATGTATACATACACATACACACAAACACACACACACATACATACATATACTGTGTGTATATATATATATATATATATATATATATATATATATATATATATATATATATATATATACATAGAGGAAGATAGATCCAAATCTTAGTGACACTGTATACTGTGATATAATAAATAAATTCACATTTGTAGACTGAACAGTTAAAAGATGTGTCCTAACATGAGCACAGGAAAGTTCTATTTTAACAACTATAATAATTAATAAAAGTCATTGTGTTATATAATGATGGTTATTTATTATTGTTATTTTTTTGTTGGTGAAGTGTAATGTCAATTCTTTTTCATGTCACACTATACATTTTACTGCATATGAACATTTTGCATCTCTTTAACCTCCACATTGCTGTGATTTACTTCCCCTTTTCCTTCAGGGGTTGTTATTCTGAACAGCAGCACTTGTCCTTCTGCCATGGCTATTCCCTGAGATCGTTTGACATTTTTCATGTGTTGTTTTGAATCTTAGCCCATTCCAGCATGCACTTAGCCTGAGTGAGAGCAATATATTTAATTCCCTGATGTATAATTCAAGGTGTAGTTGGATATAAAGCGTGTGCCTACTCACCAAACTGAGCACTTTTTTCAGTGCAATATGCACAGCCTCATATTTCTGCCAAGACTATTGTGACTTTCTGGCATAACGGGTGAAGCCTTCCAGGTCTAATAAATGGAAATTCAGTGCTATTTGTAGAAGCAGAGGTGGAACTTTTCTTTGTGGGTTATTTATTGGATTTACGCTTCGTGATAAATGGCATATGGCAGCAGTGTAGGGAAATTGAGATACTCTGGAAGTGGGCTGTCATGGGGAGATTGAGCTGGTGTTGTAATCAGTCACAAACATTACAGAACATTTGTGAATCCAATCTAACACTAGTTGGGCAAGCTGTCCTAATAAGTATTGTTTTTTTTGTTTTTTTAAACATGACTTAAACAGGTCCATGCTTCCTCTACATCTTCTGTTCAAGATTCTTACTGAGATTTGACTTGATCTTATTTTGTATGGTGCTAATTATGGATGTTCACAAATACTAATACTTTATATTGTTAATGGTCTAAATGGATACAAATACAGATACAAATATAAGGCATGTTTTCCTTTATTTATTTATTTTTATTAGAAAGCCTATTAGAGCCATCTTAATTTTGCTATTAGTCAAAATGTTTGTCTCATATAGATCAAGATTAGACAAAACAAGCTCAAGTGTTGATTTTTTTTTATATACTACACAGTTCAGGGATAACAGAAATTTATAGATTCTGAGTGGTAAACATATATACATACTATCAGTGGTAGTGCTTTAAACCCCTATATGCACTGTATTCAGCTTGCTTTCCTTGTATTCTTAGTAAATAGATGTAATAGAATTTGTATATATCAGGAAATCCTGTCCAGCTTGAAAGAAACACATAACCTACTTTAGTGTTATTTTCAGCTGCTATTGATATTAAAGTATTTTCTCATTCTAAATCTTTTATACTATCTCAGTAAACATTTTAATAAAGGCTGTCCATGAAATCTAGATTGACTGCTTGTGGTGAAGTTTGCATAGAATTACTGTTAACAGAATGACATATTTCAGCATACACAACCTTTAGACTTAATATAAAATTCCCCTGCAGCTCATCATACTTTCAATTCCCTCACGAGATGTGCTTTTTTTTAGACTGTGGTTGATTACAGAAAGCAAAATGCAACACGGTCAGTTATTTCTAGTTATCTATACAAGGATTACAGTGTCTCATGAGCTGATTATAGAGATTAATACTGGTAATCATTGGCAGTTCATTTCTACATGAGGGCAAGTTCAAATTAATGAGAGTTGGATAAAAGGAACCCGTGTTTTAGCATAATGATGTTTACCAAATGAACGGTACAAAATCTCTCATTTTATTAAACAATATTTCATTGGACAGTCTGGTGTTGCTGATGAAAGTAGCGGAGATTACATTAGCTAGTCTTAAGAGAGCTTTTGTTTCTGTAAAACAGTTTAATGTGACACATTCCAGAAGCTTAGATCTTGTGCAAAGAATAGATTGTTTAATTAATCAAATACTCATTATGAGCTGCAGCTCAATTTGCTTTTCTAACTCATGCAGTTAGATGTACTTTAGGCCACTGATGGGGACTTATTTGTGGAACCAACAGATTAAATATTTGATAAGTCGATAATTAATTTAACTAACTAGGTTGCAAAGCAAAGGAGAAGTAGGCAGCTAAAAACATTTAATCAACAATGCAATTAAAGCAAAGTAAATGAGAGCTTGCTTGCTATTTGACAAGTTCTAGAAAATAATTGACTGCATTTTATATGAATGTACAATAAATATTCTCTTATAAATATACACATACATAACCATATATATATATATATATATATATATATATATATATATATATATATATATATATATATATATATATACAGTGGAACCCGGTTATGTCGATGTCCTAGGGGGTTGCCAAAAAGCATCGAGATAACCGATGATCGAGATAAACAAAAATCAATATGGCGGCAATATATTAACGTTAAAATTTCTTTATGTACATGAGGTGCAGTAATAAATGAGAATGTGCATGCACGTGTTTTTGGAGGGTTTTTACACAACAGCGTTGCTGCGATTTGTTTGATGAAGGCATGCTATAAAAATGTACATACATGTTTGTTAACTGTCAGGAAACCACCTGCCACACCCCCTTTGGCGCCCCCTTTGGCGTGCTTTCTCGGCCGCTTTCTCTGAAGTGCCCGGTTTCAATCGCGCACATATGGTGCTCGTTTAGCACTCATCACCAGCTCCCCAACGTCCACACTCTCACCGTCCGTTATTGTTGCTATATGTTGGTTCACGGCGGTCGTTGTTACGTGCCTTCCCACCGTCACTCTCTCAACGGCTGCGCTTTTCTTCCCAAAGCGCATAGCGGATTCCCCCCCGATCCTGCCGGTGTTCCTCCTACCCAGCGCGGCTTTCGCCTCCCGTTCATCGCATACCATTTAACAACAAAAGGCATATGTGCACTAACTAACAGCAGAGATTCACCAGTATACAATACAACACCTGTAGCATCTGTAAGGCTGGATTTTTCCACCACTTTCGCGAGTTCTTCTGCGGCTGCACAGCGCTGATCGAGATAACTGATGTTAAATGGCAAATTTTTCCCCCCTTGTGCTCGAGATATCAGGGTTCGGCGACATAAAAAAGTTGACATAACCGATTAAAAAATGCTTAGACAAAGCGAGAATTTGGTGGTTCCACTTCAAAAACGTCGACTTAATAGGGTTGTCGAGTTAACCGAGGTTTGAGATAAGTGGGTTCCACTGTATATATATATATATATATATATATATATATATATATATATATATATATATATATATATATATATATATATATACATTGAGGAAAATAAGTATTTGAACACCCTGCTATTTTGCAAGTTCTCCCACTTAGAAATCATGGAGGGGTCTGAAATTGTCATCGTAGGTGCAGGTCCACTGTGAGAGACATAATCTAAAAAAAAAATTCAGAAATCACAATATATGATTTTTAAACTATTTATTTGTATGATACAGCTGCAAATAAGTATTTGAACACCTGTCTATCAGCTAGAATTCTGACCCTCAAAGACCTGTTAGTCTGCCTTTAAAATGTCCACCTCCACTACATTTATTATCCTAAATTAGATGCACCTGTTTGAGGTCGTTAGCTGCATAAAGACACCTGTCCACCCCATACAATCAGTAAGAATCCAACTACTAACATGGCCAAGACCAAAGAGCTGTCCAAAGACACTAGAGACAAAATTGTACACCTCCACAAGGCTGGAAAGGGCTATGGGGAAATTGCCAAGCAGCTTGGTGAAAAAAGGTCCACTGTTGGAGCAATCATTAGAAAATGGAAGAAGCTAAACATGACTGTCAATCTCCCTCGGACTGGGGCTCCATGCAAGATCTCACCTCGTGGGGTCTCAATGATCCTAAGGAAGGTGAGAAATCAGCCCAGAACTACACGGGAGGAGCTGGTCAATGACCTGAAAAGAGCTGGGACCACCGTTTCCAAGGTTACTGTTGGTAATACACTAAGACGTCATGGTTTGATATCATGCATGGCACGGAAGGTTCCCCTGCTTAAACCAGCACATGTGCAGGCACGTCTTAAGTTTGCCAATGACCATTTGGATGATCCAGAGGAGTCATGGGAGAAAGTCATGTGGTCAGATGAGACCAAAATAGAACTTTTGGGTCATAATTCCACTAAATGTGTTTGGAGGAAGAAGAATGATGAGTACCATCCCAAGAACACCATCCCTACTGTGAAGCATGGGGGTGGTAGCATCATCTTTGGGGGTGTTTTTCTGCACATGGGACAGGGCGACTGCACTGTATTAATTAGAGGATGACTGGGGCCATGTATTGCAAGATTTTGGGGAACAACCTTCTTCCCTCAGTTAGAGCATTGAAGATGGGTCGAGGCTGGGTCTTCCAACATTAAAATGACCCGAAGCACACAGCCAGGATAACCAAGGAGTGGCTCTGTAAGAAGCATATCAAGGTTCTGGCGTGGCCTAGCCAGTCTCAGACCTAAACCCAATAGAGAATCTTTGGAGGAGCTCAAACTCCGTGTTTCTCAGCGACAGGCCAGCAACCTGACTGATCTAGAGAAGATCTGTGTGGAGGAGTGGGCCAAAATCCCTCTTGCAGTGTGTGCAAACCTGGTGAAAAACTACAGGAAACGTTTGACCTCTGTAATTGCAAACAAAGGCTACTGTACCAAATATTAACATTGACTTTCTCAGGTGTTCAAATACTTATTTGCAGCTTTATCATAAAATAAATAGTTAAAAATCATACATTGTGATTTCTGGATTTTTTAGATTATGTCTCTCACAGTGGACATGCACCTACGATGACAATTTCAGACCCCTCCATGATTTCTAAGTGGGAGAACTTGCAAAATAGCTGGGTGTTCAAATACTTATTTTCCTCACTGTATATATATATATATATATATATATATATATATATATATATATATATATATATATATATATATAAATAAAATATCAATTACTTATATAATGTTTATTTGTGTCCTAGGTAGTTTCCCTATTACTGTGTATTTTTCTGTTGATGTCATTTACATGTTTGAGTAATAAAATATTGATTTGTATCTAATGTAAATAGTATGACCAAGCACTTTGATCTGCTCTTCTCTTCTTTTTCTGGAGTTATTACAAAACACTGTTGAGCATTTCTTCATGGCAGATGGTACTGCTACAGTAGTTTACAAGTATTGATATTATTATGAATGGCACATTGCTTTGTGAACACACATCAGTGAACAGAATAGATTGTGTTTACCTTTGAGTGTCAGACAAAAAGGCAGATGTGGAATGGCAGTGGGATCGAGAGTGTTATTGTGTAATAAAAATCAGCTTTAAGATCAGAAGCGTTTGGCTAAGCATCAGACATATTCAGCACTCTGTGTGTTTTATTCGCTTTAGGGAACATGAACATTCTGAAGGTTTTTCACATTTCAGGCTGGCAAATTGCCTTTGCCTTTTAAGTCTGTCTGTCTGCCACATTTTAAAGGTTTTTTTTTTTTTTGGTCTAGTATCATTCTGCTGAGAGATCTTTACTTTCTCATGTTGCCAAGAATTCAAAAGGTGATGATTGAATGTTGATTAATCTTGTAATAGAGACTTCTAAAAAAGACTAAATTTTACTTATGTCTTAAGAGCAAGGTTAAATGAAAAGGTTTAAGAGTACATTCACCAGCTGCTTACATAAAAACACCTGGACACTTGTTCATTTATGCAATTAACCATGCATATTGGCAACAGCTCGATGCATAAAATCATGCAGCTACAGGTTCAATACAATAAATATTTACATCAGACATCATTAGGGATAAATAAGATTTCAGTTACTCTGGCGTTGTTGTTTCTGTTGTTTTTTAAAAAAAATCCAGATTCTGAAAAGCTTTTCTATTCACCGCTGCTATAAAAAATAATTGTTTGAGCGAATTTATCTCATCTTGCACCAATAATCAGATTGCATTTACCATCATTCTGGTGTTTGATGTGAATATTAGATACAGCTCTAGATTCATGAGTCTATGCATTCCGACACATAATTGTTTGCTTGTCTAGTTGCATTATTGTGCAGGTCTATATGTGTTCCTAATAATGTGGCCTTTGTGTGCAAGTTGCATTTCTTTTTATATGAACCTCAATAGGCATCATTCCTCAACCCACCCATCCTTTTACAGAGGGACCTGAATTATTAAACATAATGTAAAATGAAATTTTCAACACAGTCAACATTGGTGTCAGGTTTAATGCCAAATCCATTGCTGGGTGCAGAAATAAAACAATTCCTCACTATGATGCTTCACACTGTGGTGTATTTGAAGAATTTTCTATCACACGCTGGTGTTGTTTGCTGAGAGGTTTTTGTTGACTTAGTAAACAAATCTCTGCATAAGATCTAGGTGTCGTTGAAACACAAAAGGAAAAAGCGTCCTACAAGAGGTTGTTGTGAGCGGTCTTTTCTCATGCTGTCTGAATTGCATGGGTTGACCACTGGTGGGCTTACTTGAGGTTAATGGAAGTGGAATGTAATTTTGCATGCAGGGCTTCTTTAATACTACCTAGTGTCACTGAATACAGATTAGATAGGCATGTCATGACTTTTAGCTTAATCTAAGAGTAGCATGTAAATCCTATTAGACAAAATAGAAAATGAGATTGAGATTAGATTAAAATAGCTGTAGTAACATCATAATAAATTGCGTTTAGAGACGAGAGCAGAAGGTTTTTCAGGGGCCAGGATGAGGTCAAAAACGCAAGAACTGAACCTTTTACCAATCCCTTTGTCATGTCATTTACTCTGTCTATGCATTAGGTTTTTCTCTGTCATTTTGTAGCATACATTTTTTTCCCTTTCTTTCTCATTCTACTCCTATATAGTGCTGTACTACTTGCATTTATGCATCTTATCCTCTTATAGACACACACACACACACACACACACACACACACACACACACACACACACACACACACACACATACACACACTGTACACACATCACACTATTATTCTCACTATCTTTCTCCCTTCAAAGCAAGCCCAGATTCTTAGAAGCCCTTGTCTGATGTCCTTCAAATGCAATGAGTTTCAGGGTAAAATAAGTTTTCCGGGAGACTCAAATCAGGCATGACAACTTATGCATGACACATACAGTACAACAGTATAAAAGCTGTCATATTAAATGTTAAATATAGAAAATAATAAAACACCCCTATAAAGGAGAAACCAAAAACCAACTTTTTAAAGGTTTTTTCAGTGGAAAACACATCAAGAAGTGTGCCACCTTGCTTACGACCTTATGTGTGCCACCTTTATTATTTTAATTCCTGGTCATGTTAATTGTTGTAAAATGGTGCAACTGATTTGATGCTTGGATTGTGAGGTGAATGAGTTTAAACCAGTTTAATTTACAATTTGACAGTGCAATTCTACAGTATTTAGTCTTTCACCAGTCTTACTACCCACAATGTCGTTTGACCCCCCCTCTGATAGAAGAATTAATCTCTAAAAGAGCAGCATGTAAATAAAGCAAGCCGGTAGCACAATGATATTATTGGTCACTTTTCATATCTATCTAGCTGTTTCCCTTCCTCATCAGACATACATGCAGACAGACAGATGGACAGGCAGACAGACAGACAACTTTATTCATTCTAAAGGGGAAATTCATGTGTCTGTGTTTAAAAAGGTTAGATATGAAACTTTAAATTCCATGCTTTTACCATCATCAGTTCCACCATCTTTTCACCAGGGCACTATCTAGCAAAACAGTGAACAGAAAAAAAAATCTGTTACTCTTTTATTTTTACTCGATAACAGTAAAAAAGATTCATATCCCTTGTTTTTTGTATTTCTGATATTTTATTCTCATATATTAAACACCATTATAACTGCTCAAAGTGTCTCCCTGTGACATCAATGCAGCAGACTACTACTGGCCTCAAAACATTTAGCAAACGTTAGCTTTAAAGCATTTGGCAGACATTTTTATCTGCACCGATATATACAGAAGTCTTTTAGAACTTCATGAAGGTCTGAGGCTTCAGTGTTTGTCTGTGACTCAGCTATTTGAACAGCCTAGAGAAGAGGAGAATACAGAGAAGAACCTTGATGCATGTCTTCCTTGCAGAGCTGTGCTTGTAGCCTGCTGTACAGAGTGGGGGTTTGATAAGTGTCTTTAGGTATGTACTGTAGGAGTTGGCCATTTTTGGCTTTGTAGTCACCTGTAAGGGGTTTTGGAATATGATGTTGGAGCTACAGGAAGCCAGTGGAAAGAAAGCAGCAGTGAAAATGCTCATAGGAAAAGGAATTAGTGATAAAGGTATGTGCGCCAGGTAAGATAGCTTGAAGCTTATTATGATTAGTGCAATGTTTAGTGTATTTAGAATGAAATAATGAATCAGAGGAACATGTGCTCTAAAGAATGTTTGACTTACTGATCTTTTACAGAATTATATACATTTGCCATATCATAATACATTTCATTTTTATGTTCACACATACAGCATAAACACTTACACATCCACTTGTAACGCATATACACACACATACACCTTTTCTTGTTTCTTGCTCCTTATCTTACTCCCTCTATCAAATGTCTGCAACTGTTTGTAGTCGCTGCCAAAAAAAATACTCCTTCATCGTGGGAAACGTGTGTTCACCTGTCACGTCCCATCTTTTCTGACAGGCAATTAAATGTGGTGGAACTGTATATCTCTATTTGGATGCCTTTGGCTTAGCGCTAGCGTGCTGGCTTAGAACTGATCATACACCACCTCTAACTAATTTCAAATTATTTAAATCCACTGATACGGATAAGGTATTTTTAAGTAAGGGTTCATAATTCTTAGCAATTGCATTAAATTGCTTTGGGCCTTAGCAAAAAAAATGGAGAGAGAACGTGTCTGAGGAGACAGGTATGAATAATGGGAACAGTTCTCTACTTTACACTTGAGCGAAGACATTATGACATTGAATTATAACCGTCCGTAGGTTGTTCTGTCATGAGCGAATTGCTAAGAGCTTTGAACTGATTGTGGGTTGTTCAGTGGAGATAAGGACAAAGCACCCAAATTTATACAATGGGAAGACCTGAAACTGTTTTTTTTTTTCTTTCCCTCCAGAAATATTAGAATGGTTTTTTACTTTTGTGGCAGCACAATGGCCCATCAGAGATGCAGCTATTTTGCATTCTTCTACTTTTATTAAGCTCCTCTTTAAGGCTCTATTGAAATGGAAATAAACCCTGACCCGCTTCCCAACCTCCTGATCCCTCCAAACGAAAACCCATACTAAGAACCAACAAAATAGCCAGTGAAGCAATGAGTCTGCATTTCCTCCTGTTCTAAACAGTACAGTCTTGTGCATTCAAGATATTGGTTCTAGATGTCAGTTTCATTTCACTTTTGACAAATAAGCAAACAAGAATGCAATAGTCACAGTTCAAAATAATACGTCTCTAATATTTGCTGTGCATCCAAACATCCTTAGCATTATTTCTTTTGTGGCAGCACATGATATGACCAACAATTCACCCAACTGCAGGAAGTTACCAAAACATAGATTGTAAAGTATATAGGGTTGTGTGACTGACTAGCGAGGTGAAAAGCATAGAGAAAAAGTGCTCCAGAAAGATTTTTTTTTAGTGAAGAAATGAACGAAATAAATGCTGGATGCAAAATGTTTTCAAAACTATTTCTTTTTTTTATTATTATTATTAATATTCAGCCCGCATTTGATTCTGATTAGTCAGATGCCAGTCCATCACTGGGCACCCTGAAAACACATGTTCATACACACATATCTATTGGTGATTTCTAACATACTGTAGTTAATGTATTGTTAACTGAGCATGGCCAATCCTCCATGTTTTCCACTGTGACTTTTCAGACCAACGAGTAAATCAATGTTATTAAGCCCCGCTTTTTCCCTACTAACTGTTAAGTCAAGTACACTCTACCAGACTTCAAAATCGAACAGTTGCTGATTTGCTTATACGCCACGAAATGCAATCTGTTGTTTTGCTGGACATAGAAACGTGCGCATTACACAAGCTCTCACCCGTTATACAATATTTGATGTGCCAGATCCATGGGTCATGAAAATCAAGACGGGTACTGTCTGTTACGTGACTTTGTCTCTGTTTGGTCTGGAAACAAGGAAATCAAACATGCTCGGCGATCACTCGCATGACTGAGGAAATGTTGCTGCCTAACCATTCACGCTATGCAGTCGCCGCATGAGCGCACATCAATTAGTGCAAACCAAAATGAACCGAAAATACCACTTTTACTGATTTGTTCTCGACAAGGAGTTGAATAGGTGAGAAAGCTGTCTATTAGTGAGAAACTGTTATTCAGCATGTTCATCAGTGCAGCTCTGCCTTTAAAGGTAAAACAGGCAATAGATCATATCACTGACATGCTTAAAGACATGTGGCTTGTCAAATTCTGCACAGGACACTTATTTTTCACTGGTTGTTAAAACCATGTCCCTTGATTATCTATCCGTAAGAACAACATGCAATTGCGTGTTATGGCAGCTCAGCATGCCACAGTCTTCATTTTTAATGAGTTCCCTGCTACTAAACTCACACAGTACTGACTGTTTTCTCTCTCTCTCTCTCTAACTGCTTCACTCCTTTGCTCTATCAATTTCTTTCTTCTCATATTAACTGTACCTGTATTTCTCATTAAACTTTCAAAGTTCCTGGGTCTTTTAGGTATATACAGTACTTCACATGCAAATCCCACCAGAATGCTTCAGAAAATCTTATTAGATGTTGACCTGGAAAATGTCTTACTTTGGTTGTGCCAGTGCTTCAGCTCACACACTCTTTTTGTCTCTGCTGTGCATCTTTCAACTTCCTAACTGCTCAAAGTGAGATGTCATTACTGTGCTCTCATGCCTTCTTCACAGAGCCCCATTTTAGTACTTCTACACTGTTCTTCTTCTTTTATCTTCCATCCCATGAACCAACCTCCCCTCATCTATGTTGTGTCACTTTGACCTCAGTGACTTCCTTTGTCCTTGGAGTGGATGAGTGGAATGAATGACAGGATGTGGAATGGACACAAAGGTAAAAAAGCTGCTGTTTTCCTCTGTATGAACTTAAATGTTCAGAAATAAAATGTGCTATTCTTGTCTTATGGACTGACATTTGAATCCTCTGTTCTTTGTCTGGTAAGCAGTTACAGCATGTACAGTACATGGTCAGGTTGTCTATAGATATATAGAGAGTAAATACAGTTTGACAATAAATAACCTTGGTAAAACTCCTGTTGAACTTCCTGATGATAATTCGCAGCTTCTTACAGAAAATATCACACCTTAATATGCTTAATATGCCTAAAAAAAGGCATATGAGGTGCTTTGTGTAAAGTTGGACACTAAGAAAGTAGAAAAGAATTTGGCCAGGCGGAGGGACCGAGCTGGGAAGGATGTGCTGCAAGTTAGAGCAATAAAGGTTGGAGATGGAAATGTGTTGACTAGTGAAGAGAGTGTGTTGGTATTGGTTTTTAAGAATAAGGGAGATGTGCAGACCTGCAGTAACTACAGAGGAATGAAGTTGATCAGTCACACCATGAAGTTATGGGAATGAGTGGTGGAAGCCAGGCTGATGGAAGAGGTGGCCATCTGTGAGCAACAGTATGGTTTCATGCTGAGGAAGAGCACCACAGATGCATTATTTGCTTTAAGAATGTGGATCGAGAAGTATAGAGAAGGTCAGAAGAAGTTGTATTGTGTGTTTGTGGATTTGGAGAAAGCGTACGACTGGGTGCCTAGAAAGGAGTTGTGGTATTGTATGAAGAAGTCAGGTGTGGCAGAGAAGTATGTGAGGGTGGTGCAGGACATGTATGAGGACAGTATGACAGCAGTGAAGTGTGCAGTAGGAATGACAGACTGGTTCAAGGTGGAAGTTGGACTGCATCAAGGATCGTCTCTGAGCCCTTTTCTGTTTGCAATGGTGATGAACAGGTTAACGGACGAGGTCAGACAGGAGTCTCCATGGACTACGATGTTTGCGGATGATATTGTGATATTGTGAGCAGTTACAGCATGTACAGTACATGGTCAGGTTATCTATAGATATATAGAGAGTACATACAGTTTAACAATCAATAACCTTGGTAAAACTCTTGAACTTCCTGGTGATAATTTGCAGCTTCTTACAGAAAATATCAGACTTTAATTGCACTAAGACCTTAATAGCTGTAGGAAAATTGCCAGTAGTGATTCTATGCATAGCAAAAAAAAACTTCTTACACCCACATCATGTCTGTTGACATCCATAGACTGAACTTCCCCAAGCGTTAAACTTATATAAACGCATATAGTCATACAGCAGAAATGTTTGTAAGTGGCTGCAAAGCATGCAGCGGTTGGTGCATTAATTTTAAAGAACGTTTCTAAGGTTACGTACGTAAATCTAGTTCCCTGAGGGAACAAAACACTGTGTCGCAAGGCTTTGGAAACGATTCCGTGTTGTTCACGCTCTGAATCACGTGTGAAATGCGGCCAACGGAAAGACCAGCAGAGTTACGTCACTACTATGAAGGTACAAAATGCTTGTGCAGTGGAGCCGACGCTAGCTTCTGCAAATGAGAAGGGAAGTGCGGCAGGGATTGTGGCTCGGAGACTTAAATTCAATTCAATTCATTTTTATTTGTATAGCGCTTTTAACAATGAACATTGTCTCAAAACAGTTTTACACACTGATAATGTGGTGATTAAAAGTAAATATGTTCTTTGTAAGTAAGTTTGTCCCTGATGAGCAACTGTGGCAAGGAAAAACTCCCCGAGATGGCATAAAGAAGAACCCTTTAGAGGAACCAGACTCAAGAGGAAACCCATCCTTATCTGGGTTGCACCAAATGTCCATTTGAAGCAGATATACAATGTTGCGGGGTACAGTGATGGTGATCAGAAGCAAACTGTAGTCCTGAGTCAGTGTAGGAGACTGTTGACATTAACTACAGTCCAATCCATCCGGAAAGCACCTGTTCTTACTCCGGAATTTCATGGAACCACCCAATGTCAATGTGCAGTTTGGACTCCGGCAAGACTCGCTATGGCAGCATAACTAACTTTACTTGCATAACGCATACATAAGAAAACTGAAACTGTACGGGAAAACGTGGCTATGCCACCGAAGAAAACAACCAGTAAAGCAGAGATGGAGAACGAGATGCAAGAAATTCATAAGTCACTTAATCATTTGACTGAGGAGTTGTCCAAAGTGACTCACCAGCTGATGAAGCTGATGGGACTTTTCGACGAGGTGAAACAATTGAGAGACTTAATAAAAGAAAAAGACCAAACTATCAATGAGCTTGAAATGAGGATTGATCAGTTTGAACAATACACGCGGATGGAAGACATTATCATCACAGGTTTGAGCGTCAAACCCCGCTCATATGCCAAAGCGGCAGCAGCGGGGAGAAATGTAAGTGCGGATGCTGACACCGAGGATGTGCAATCATTGGAGAGACAAGTTGTAACATTTCTGAGGGGAAAAGATATACATCTAGACGCGAATAACATCGCTGCATGTCACACTCTGCCAAGAAAAGACACAAAACAGCCAGCAATTATTCTGCGTTTTGCAAATCGGAAATACAAAATTGATTTACTGCGACAAGGAAGGAAGTTGAAAGGAACTAATGTTTATTTAAATGAGCATCTTACAAAAAGAAATGCTGAGATCGCCCGAGAAGCCCGTATGCTGAGAAGAAATGATAAGATAAATGCGACATGGACGAGGAACTGTACGATTTTCATTCAGCTAAAGGGATCTACTCAGGAACAAGCCAGGGTAATACTGGTAAGACAACTTAAAGACCTTGATCAGTTTAGATAATGTTGATTGAACAAAACAAACAAATAAATTAAAAAAAAAAGAGACGTTGTCGGATGTTGAGGACTATTACTTTATGCTATGGGTGAGAATAGTACGTTCGTTTCATTTAGACTGGGTTCAAATGGATCTTTATGCATTCTGCCGGAGCTATGCGGACTATGAAAAAGTGCGGACAAATTTTCAGCGAGTTGGAGAATGGATTATTATAGGACTACTTTACGTTGATTACTGTTGGATAAACTTTTCATGTACTGGACTGTGGATAACAGGTACACGTTTATGTGCGAACAAACTGGAAGATGGGCCTACTTTACGTTGGACGGAGGAAAATTGCTTTAAAATTATCGTCACGATGGATGGAAATCCGCCTTATGTTGGACACGGGGATCATTTATAATTTGACAATTGGGAAAAGACTAAATAATAGACTTAAAAAGTGGTGGATTAGGGACATAGGAGTATTTTGTGATTAACTCTAAAACAATATGACTGAGTGTGATTATGATTTATCAGTAGTTAATAGAGATAAAGATGAAATAAATGAGAAAATATTGGTAGTCCATAAAGAAGTGAACTGATTGAACATAGTTTAGAAAATCATGCATCTCTATAAAACAAATGAGTTTGGAAAAGATATAGATCCAGATAATCATTTTTATAATAATATAATAAATGAATGTAAATACTATACTGAAGAGCAAAGTAACAGTATTAATATGGAAGGAGCTTTTAGCTTGATTCATTTCAATAGTAGAAGCCTGTATAAAAATTTTGAAGATATTAAAGAATGCCTTGGTAAAGTTAACAAATTCAGTGTTATTGCAGTTTCGGAGACTTGGTTGGATGGGGATTAGGCTTGTGAAGTGGAATTGGATGGATATGAGCTCTTTACTAAGAATAGGATTGATAAAAAAGGTGGGGGAGTAGCATTATATGTGGAAAATGACCTAAATTGTAAAATTGTCGATAGTCTGACAACCACCATTGAGGGAGTTCTAGAGTGTATATCTGTTGAAATTGCAGTTCTTAAATCTAAAAATATTATTGTTAGTTGTCTCTATAGAACACCAGGATCATGTTTAGATTTATTTAATAAAAATGTTGATATTTTGTTTGGTAACGTTAGTAAGATGCATATTGTGTGTGGCGATTTTAATATAAATCTTTTAAATCCCCAAAATAATAAGAAAACAAGTGATTTCATCACAACTGTAATGTATAGTAATAATTTATTTCCACTTATCACTAAACCCACAAGAATCACAGCCGATACAGCTACTTTAATAGAAAATATATATTTTAAATATATATGTTTGACTATAACAAACTATCAATGAATTTGAATAAAACTAAATATATTATTTTTGGAAATAGAAAAATTGAGGAACCAATCAAAATTTAAATTATTCATATAGAAATTGAGAGAGTGTGTAATACAAAATTTTTGGGTATCCATGATGATAAACTCAATTGGAAATTACACATAAATTATTTAAAGACAAAAATATCTAAAACTATTGGTATAATGTGTAAAATTAAATCATTGATAAATCAAAGTCATTATATTTATTATACAATTCGCTGATTCTTCCGTACTTAAACTATTGTGTGGAAATATGGGGGAATAATTATAAATCTATTATCAAACCTATCTTCATATTGCAGAAGAAGGCTATTAGAATTGTTAACAGAGTTAACGCCCCAACTAACCCATTGTTTATTAAAATGAATGCATTGAAATTACAGGATTTGGTTGATCTAAGCACAGCTGTAATGATGTATAAGGTTCACAATCTTAAGCTCCCAGTCTGTATTCAGGAGAGGTTTAAGCCAAGAGAGACTCGATATAATTTGAGAGGAATCGGGGTCTATCAAAAAAATAAAGTTAGGACCAATACTAAAGCGAGGTGTTTCTCAGTTAGAGGAGTCAATTTATGGAATAGTCTGGAGGACAAAATAAAACAATCTATATCAATAAAGGTGTTCAAAAAATTTCAAATTAAATGTGATTGGTAGTTATATTGCATTAGAATGATATTGTTCAGTTTAGTTTAAAGATCATTAAAACTAGTAGAAGGCCATTGTATTATGTAATGATATATGGCAGTATTAGGGTAATGGAATGTTTAGAGGATAATAGACAAGGTGATTTGTGTAATGTTATTAGTAATGGCTTATATTTGAAAAATATTTTTATTAATATGTTATCTGTATGAGCTGTTCATATATAGCTGGTAATATTCTTATATCTGTTTTCACTTTGCTGCTTTCTGATTATTGTTGCCTCATGTTGGGTATTTAAAATTGGTTGTAAATAGGGTTAGGCATCAATAAGTGTTTCACTTCAGCCTAAACCCCTTCAGTCATTGCTGTACTATAAAAATTCTGTTTGTGTATGTTGTTATGTTTGAATGACTGAAGAAAAAATAAACTAACTAACTGAGTGAACGTGTGAATGTGAGGGGACGACAGCATACAAATATGCCAGTTCACCAAACACTCCATTTACATGTTCTATCCAGATCTGAGCCTTTACATAAGAAAAAAATCTACTGATTAAAGGCTTGACTGAATAAATATGTTTTCAACCTCAACTTGGACACTGAGACTGTGTCTGAGTCCCGAACACTGGTTGGAAGGCTGTTCCATAACTGTGGGGCTTTATAGGAGAAAGATCTGCCCCCTGCTGTAATCTTCATTATTTGAGGAACCAACAGATAGCCTGCACCTTTTGATCTAAGTAGGTGTGGAGGATCATACTGGTACAGAAGTTAACTCAGATACTGGGGTGCGAGACCGTTAAGTGCTTTATACGTCAGTAGTAGTATTTTAAAATCAATGCGAGATTTAATTGGGAGCCAGTGTAGACTGATTAAAACAAGGGTGATGTGGTCATATTTCCTAGATCTAGTGTGGACTCCTGCTGCTGCATTCCGAACTAACTGAAGATTATTTATGAGACGCAGCATCTCATTCCCTCAGAGAACTAAGGTTACAATCATAACCTAGAGACATTCTCTTTTAGAAACTCGAGCTGCGTCGCAATGCTTTGGGAACGAGTGTCCAATCATGCCACACTGACCATTCCTTGCCCAGCGTGTAAGAGCACGGAGCCAAACCTGGGCAAACTGTTCCTGCAGGAACTCCAGCACTGAACCAACCTCAGTGCTGGCAGGGCAGTAGACTGGGTCCAATTGGTGGTGCTTGCACCATACAGAGAACAAGCGCCATTTAGCAGCATACGACCTCCTCGTAGAGGGAGCTCTGGATTGGAGCATTGTCTCTACTACCTCAGTAGAAAGGCTAGCTGCTTAGAACCCCTTAGGGGCCACAGCCTCCATAACTCTGGGTGGGGGTGAACCAGAGTACCCCCGCCTGGGAGGAATTTCCAAGGAGGTTTCTTGAGGAAGGACACCAGGTCTGTGAACTATTGAACTCCCTCCCGGCGAACTCTCTCCAGAACTTCCGGGAGCAGCGTGAAAGGGGGTAAGTCATACAGGTATAGCCCCAGCCACGTCTGTACCATGGCATCCAGCCCCTAGGGGGCTGGGTGAGTGAGGAAGAACTATATAGACTATAACCGAGAGTATATGTAAACAACACTATGCAGTGCAAAAACAGCAGTAGCAGCAGTCGAGAGGTGCAAAAAACAGCATGTCTGGTTAGTGGTTGCTTGATTCCTGTACTGTAACAGCGTCTGGTGGTTGTACACATAAACACATCTGTCTCTGGTGTCCATGTATTGTAAAAAGTCGGGCTAAATACGGTAAAAGCACCATTTTTGGATCCGGAGAGGCTGCTGTAAGCTACTGCCGTGCCGCCATCTTGGATATCAATGATTGCAAACAGATCCACCTGTGCTCTGTAGAACCTTTGCCATATCTGCTCCACAACCTTGGGGTGGAGCTTCCATTACATTTCCCTGGCCTCGAAAAGGCGTCTGCTCTCCGATTTAAGTATCCCGGGATGTAGACAGCCCTCAATTAGAGCAGTTTCATCTGGGAATAAAGGAGGATCTACCGTGCCAGACTGTCTAGAGGGCGAGATCGGAGACCCACCTGGCTGATGTAAGAGATCACCAAATGTTGTCCATACGGACCAGCACATGGCCATCCCTCAGGTCTGAGGAGAAGTGCTTCAGAGCCAGAAACACAGCCAGCATCTCCAGGTAGTTTATATAGGACATGAGATGGAGCCTGTTCCACCAACCTTAGGTGGAGCGGCCACACGTGATTGCTCCCCACTACGTGAGGGATGCATCCGTCGTTTACATTATGCAACGACAAGGAGTTCCCTGGACAGGGCCTTGAAACAGGAACACAGGTTCTTTCCGCATATCTAAGGCTAGAAGGGCTCACAGCGAGAACTTGATAGTGCGGAGTGGATTGCCCTTTTGGGTCTTTTCGAGTCTCATGTGCAGGAGGCCAAGTGGATTCACACTGGTGGCTGCTGCCATGAGTCCCAGCAGCCTTTGTAACTGCTTCAGAGTAAGTGACTGACCTTCTCTCTCTCTCTTGACAGTCGTGAGGGTAGCTTCGATCCAAGCGGAGACAGCTGTGCCCGCATAAAGGTGAAGTTCCACACCACCCCTAAGAAAGTGGTTCTCTGTACTGGAGAAAGCACACTCTTCTTGGTGTTTAGTTTTAACCCCAGCTCCTTCATACAGGCGAGAACGATCTCAATGCCGGACTGCCAGAAGCTCTGATTGAGCTTTTATCAACCAATCGTCGATATAATTTAAAATGCGGATGCCCTGAAGACTTAGCGGGGTAAAAGCCGCATCCATACATTTTGTGAAGGTGCGGGGTAAGGAGAAACGGGAGGACCCAATATTGGTAAGCTTCTCCCCTGGAAGAATGATATGTGGAAGTATGCGTTCTTTAGATCTATCATGACAAACCAGTGTTCGGACCTGATCTGAGACACGACCTGTTTGAGTGTGAGCATTGGGAGCGACGAGGGAGATATCGCTGAAACGCCGGCGACTGCTTTTTGGCCTCCTGGAACTTGCCGACGACCGCACCTACAGCATCGGCGAACAAGCCAGAAAGGGCCATTGAGGCGTTTAGCAGAAAAGCCCTGTCCCTGTCGGGAATATTTTCCAGGGGGTGCCCTTAGCCCTTTCCTTGGTGGCCCTGAGGGCTAGGTCGGCAGCGTGATGTAGCTCCTTAATATCGTCAGCCCCCAATCTGAATCCCCCGTTCATCTCTGTCCACAGGTGAGCCAGGTATGCCTGCAACACACCCATCGTGTGAAGGCAACCTGCAGCTTGACCCTCTGCCACGTAAGGGTAGCTAGCGTCTCTTCCGCCCATGTCATCGTCCCATAGCCACACTCTTTTATCCCCACATATTGGCTATCACAAGTCCTGGACACCTCAGTGTGCAGATCCAGGAAAAAAAAGGCAGACCCCAGCATTGAGGCTGTGACACCGGGCGCAGGAAGCACTCACCCAGATTGCTGCTTCCACTTTTCATCCGGGCAAGCGAGCTTGAGCTTGGACACTACCTCCAAGCGGGAGAAAGGGACACGCCTGTCTGGAGCAATCCAAAAAAGAAATGGGTTAAAAGCCACATGTCTCATTGGTTTATATTTTAAACTGAATGAAGATATCATGAAAAATTAGATTCCTACAAACATTTATCTGAGACTATGTCTGGTTCGCCCCTCCCCACCCCACCCAGCCCAGCGCAAATTTTAGGACTCATAGCTGAAATGCCCTACCTAAATTTAAAGGTTAACAGTTCCTGACAAAAATGTGCTACATACACAATTTAGATATCTTTGTAAAGAAGACACTTTGGGCTGACTGTCAATCATCAAACTTGATATTGCGCAAAAAGATATAAAGTTGTAGATGATGAAGTGCCATGGATATACATTTCCTGCATTGATCATTATTTATATATATTTCATATATAAATACATGAAATCAGACCTGGAGCAATCCAGAAAAGTACTGGGTTAAAAGCCACATGTATCATAAGTTTATATTTTGAATTAAATGAAGAAATCATGAAAAATTAGATTCCTACAAACATTTATCTGAGACTATGTCTGATCGTTTTCTCCCTCCCCCTGTTTGAGAGACACCTGCTAAACTCAGGTGGCCATTCATACTCTATTCATACAGTCTGCATAGAAATGAATGTCTGACCATTAAAGGCTTTTGTTATACACGTTTGGCTATTGCTATTGAGTTAGCATTCATATTGATGACCAGGTAGCAGACAAGCTATTGTTTTACAGTCATGGCCAATCATATTGATGTCTGGCCATTCCAATCCCAACAATACACAAACACACACACAAGAATATTTTCCCACATCGCTGCTTTTTTTTTTTGCAAATCTCTGATAAAACAACTTTGAATATTTTTTTTTTATGCATGTTGTTTGTGTGTACTGCTTACATAAATTCAGCAAATACATTCCTTATATGTTTTCCATTGAAATCCAGTGATCTGAAATCGCTGCTTGAGGATTAGACCTTTAGAATGATGTATAGTTAGTCATGGTTACTCTTGTCCCTTGTTATTTAATCGATTGCTAAACATTAACACCTGAGAACAAAGGATATCGGTTGCGCTGGCGCAACCCCGACGACTAAGAGGTTAAAGCTCATGCCTGCACAGGTTCACACACAAAGTGCTTACCTGAACAAACAGAAGCTAGCGTCAGCTCCACTGCATGCACATTTTGTAGCTTCCTGGTTGTGACGACACCCCACTAAAAAAGAGAACTTGACTTTAAAGGTATGTATAACCTAGAAGACAGATTAATCATGGTTTGAGCAATTAATCAAAATTGGAAAAAAAAAAAGATTTTTAAATGCAAACACTGCATGTAAAAGATGTTTCATTAATATCACAGGCAGACAAATTTAAATTGTTAGGCAGAATCATATATGACAGGCAATAGGACAAGCAAGGATCAAATAAAATGAGCTAGGCAAAGCAGGGCAAGGGATAGCCTGAAGAGAAGAAGGATTTGAGGCAGTCTACATCAAAAGAAGATCTGTAGTTAGTTCTCTGAGATGAACAACCTACCTGCCGAGTTGCTTCAAAACTGTGTGCAAGTGTACCTGGAAGAATTGATGCTGTTTTGCAGGCAAATCATAATGAATATTTTTTTTTTGTTGTTTTTTTGTTTTCTTTTTTGTGTACTTTCCACTTCATTAATAAAAATAAATAATAACACTTCTATTTTTAAAACATTCTTGTTAGCATTTTTCACATCCACCTAAATTGGATTTAGATAGATAGATAGATAGATAGATAGATAGATAGATAGATAGATAGATAGATAGATAGATAGATAGATAGATAAATTCAAAAGATCCGAACTTCTAGAGTTTAACGTAAATATTGTACAGTGCAGAACACTAAAACTCTGACTGCTTGTTATCTACTTGTTTCTTGAGATGGATGAAATATGCTTTTGCTGTCAGCCTTCGTACTAAATGTCCCTTTGGGCTTTAAAGCATATATTAAACCTCAATGCTTTTTTCTTCCACTTTTCTTATGCATGAATAACCATGCCATTGAAATGGATTCACATTGATGGTAAAGTAATTAGTCACATAATTACACCAGTTACAGTGCAACTTTTGAGTGAGCTTTGATCTGTCGAAATGTGAAAACACTTTAAAGTGTTTTATTACATGTCTCAAAAAAGACAGTAAATTGCAACTGTCTTTTTTTTTTCTCGCGTAGGTCAGATGGCCTCTATCTCAGAAAAGCTTTTGATGAGCACATTGAGTAAAAAAAAAAGTTCAAGTAGTACAATGTAATATATCATTCAATATAATGAGAGAGTGAAAAAAGCTATTTCAATAAAGAAATAGCAGTAATAATGATTTGCTGAGGAACACAGGTCAAAGCCAAACCCTAAATAAATGATTTATAATTAAATAAAAAAAGAGTTTCCCAGTTGTATGAGCTACATGACCTGAGACACCATTATATTTTATTTACTAAATATTGAGGTCATTTCAAGTCACTTGTATTGCCTTTCTTTATAAGCACATGAGTGAAAGTGCTTCATCTCCTATAAATGTAGCAAGAAAGAAAAGAAAAAATATAAATGCTAACCCCATATCAAATGCTAGATTACTGCAAACTTCTCATATTTCATGGATTCTTATGTAACACATATCATTATTTTTAATTACTGTATTTACTGGAATGATTTGTTTTTATATGCAATAATGACACCCCCCCCACACACACACACCCCACCCCCATGCAGTGCAAGGTAGGATCACTAGTAAGCTATTTTCTATTCTAATGTTAACTTTAAATAAGAATTTATCATCATCAGTGTCGGGATTATTCATAAAACATTGAGAAAACATGCACTCAGTTATTTCTAATACATTCCACATTATTCTCTTCACTTTAATAACATTTGATCTTTTAATCACAAGAAATTTTCAACTTTTTGTTGTAAGGCAATCTAAAAAAATTTAAACCATGATGAAAAATGCACCCACCTCACACACATGCGCACACATGCGCACATGCGCACACACACACACACACACACACACACACACACACACACACACACACACACACACACATTCTTATTCTATTGATTCATTGTTTGTTTGTCCCTGGAGGCCACACTTATAGTGTAATTAGTAGAAATGTCTACACTTGTTGAATGTTAATTAGAATTCTGAAAGCTAAATGCCTAAACTGAAAGCAGAGGTGTGAGGCCTTTAACACATTTCCTCTAAAGACAAGCCAGAGGAGAAAATAAAGTATGGCTGTGTAAACAGCACAGCATTTTTATCTGAATTTCTGAAACAGAAGGCCTAAAGCTAATATTTGATCAATTATACTCATCCTTTCAGCAAGCACTGTGACATTAAGGCGGGAAAATGGAACAGAAATCTATACAAAGGGCATTGATGTGCTCCGACTAAGGCATGGATGGTGAAATATGCAGACTAACAGAGGAGACTAGATGAGATTTGTTTCACTGACGTGATTCATCTGAGTGAATGGTACACAAAGGGCAGTAGTGGAGTGTATGGTTCAGGTGATTCTTTAAACACCTCATTCATTTCCTTCTCTATTTCTTCTGTCTGACCCTGTATTCTTCTTTTCATACTTTTCTACCTGTCACTCTTTTCTTCTTAGGAATCCAATGTTATCCAGTTTAACACTGCACATGACTCTCATGAAAAGTGTGCTCAATTTCACTCGATAAAACAAAGAGACAAAGCTTTAAACATGACATTTTATTTCCTTTAGGTATTACACCTCCGCATACAGAGAGGCAGACAGAGAGGCAGACAGAGAGAGAGAGAGAGAGAGAGAGAGAGAGAGAGAGAGTTGATTTTTAAAAATACCTTTTTTTACAAATGCTCAAGGTTTGTAACAGCAAATTTTCAATTTGAGTTAATGCATCACTTAAATGAATAAATAAATAGATTTAAAAGTTATTTGTGTAAAAATAGTAAAAAAACTATTTACATGATGTTCATAAGACATGGTATGTGCAAAATGCAGTTCATCATTAAAAACAGAGCAGAGTGCATTTTTATTGCACCAGATTTTCTCAAACATTATCAAGTTGTCTGTTTTTATGTAAAAGTGAAAGTCCACTAGAATCCTGGACTTCATCATTGCTGTTGTCACCATTTTTGCGTCATGGCTGCCTCTTTGTTCTATTTTATTTTTTCGGCTGA
The DNA here is from genome assembly GCF_014805685.1 of Silurus meridionalis. Classification (NCBI taxonomy): domain Eukaryota; kingdom Metazoa; phylum Chordata; class Actinopteri; order Siluriformes; family Siluridae; genus Silurus; species Silurus meridionalis. Next base: position 19,187,910 of record NC_060890.1, read on the forward strand.
TGTAGATGCCCATCTTTGCCTAACCCACAACAAAGTGTAAGAGCTGACACTCTGCTTGTCTGTTCTGAATATATTTTACTCCCAGGATAAAAGTTTGGACTGAGAAGAATTTGTTAAAAGCGCTAAAAACAGTCTGCAATAGAGTAGAAAGGGGTCTTAGTCTGAGACACTGTGTAAAAGTATAAAATATTGTCTCTCTCTGGAGACAGAAGGGACACTCATGACCTGTCTCTGGACACAGAACTAAGATAAAAGCATTTACAGCAATGATTCCATGCAGGATTCTCCATTGTATATCTCCAGTCCTTTTTGTTAATGGTGGCTTGTACAGTGTTCTCCACTGTGGTCACTCTTCCTCCCCCAGCCCGAGGACAGAGCGCCACGGTTTGTCCACTTTACCATTAAGACTTTTCTTATTAAAAACCTTCACACAGGCTTTATAAAACATTTTCCCAGAGACCATGTAAAAATCCAGATTTGTGACATTCTTACATTCTAAAAGTGACCAGTACTTCCCTCTAAGTCTGGAGACAGAGAAAACTCAGGAAAAGGGTCCTCTTTATCCGGCTGTTCAGTTCCTCCACAGAACTCCACTAACATTCGTTGTTCCTCTGGTGAGAGAGCAGAGTTCCACCTCTGCACTATGCCCTGCTCACCTTCATCTTTGGGTAGGTATAAGACACTTTGGGGCACCCAGTGTAACTTGTCCCAGAAAAAGTCTAAAAGCATCAACTGAATTCTAGATAAAAGTGTTAATGGTGGGTCTATACATGCTACTTTGTGTCAAAGAAAGGATGCTGCCAGGATGTTTACAATTAGTGTTCGTCCCCTGTAAGACATCTTTGGTAACAGCCATTTTCATTTATCTAAGCAACCTTTTATTTTCCCACCTGTCTCTTCCCAGTTTTTGTCCATGAAGGACTCTTCTCCCAGATAAACTCCTAGGTATTTAAAACTTTCTTTTTTCCAAATGAGTCTCCCTGGGAGTTAAGACACACTAGATGACCAACGCCCAACTAGAAGGGCCTCACTTTTATTCCAGTTAATTTTGGCCAAGGATATTATTCCATTGTCCCTGGAGATTCTATGTAGTGTGTTGATGTTGTTTTGTTGGTCTATAATAACTGCTATGTCGTCAGCCTATGCTGACAAATGGAAGGTGATCCCACAACCAGGAATTGAGAACCCATTCAGTTGATTTCTTAGCCTGCTTAAAAAAATGGTTCTATAGCTATGGCTATAGAACCATTCCTGACATTCCTGACAGAGAGCAACCTTGTCTTACACCCCTGTACACTTTAAAAGGAGCACATATGCTACAATTAACTTTCGGTACACTTTTAATGTCACAGTATAAAACTCTTATTTTGTTTTTAAAAAACAGAGCTAAAACCTAAAGTATTAGGAGTTTTCCATAAAAAAAATCGTGTTCCACTCTGTCAAATGCGTTCTCCTGGTCTATGGAGACCAGACCCATTTTCAGCCCGAATAATTCTTGAACGAGCGATATCTTCCAGGTACACAGTATGTCTGATCAGAGTGAATTACTTCTTCCAGAATGCTTCCCAGTCTGGTGGCTAAAACCTTAGAGAGCAGGTTATAGTCGCTGCATTACAGGGACACATGTCTCCAGGTTTGTATGTTTGTTAGGTCTCCTTTTTTTGGGAGTAGCGTGAGAACTGCCCTCCTGCAACTCAGTGGAAGCAACCCTCCAGTAGACTGTTGTTAAGAACTTCGTGCAAGTCTTCCCCCACAACGGTTCAGAAGCACTTGTAGAACTCTGCTGAAAGTTACATACTTTGTAGGGCTTTAAGAAGATCTTCTAAAGTTATTGCTCCACTGAATGCTGCATCTAGGTTTTCAGGGACTTTGGACAGTCCTCGTAGGAAAAGACCTGTTCTGTGACCTGGTCCACTTTGAGTTTGCTGGTGTAAAGCTGTTCATAAAAAACTAACTGCTCTTTTGCATATTTCGGTGGGTTTGGATAAAAGGTCCCCAGTTTCGGATCGCAGGTTGTGGAAAAAACGTTTCTGGCCATTCTTTTTTTCAAAGTTAAAAAAAAACTTAGATGGTGCATCGATTTGGTCTGCGTTCTGAAAGCATGATCTCATTAGCACGCCTTGTACTTTTAACCCTAGGAGGTCAGATAACTTTTTCTTCTTAGCTGTAAGGGTCTGAACATGGTCCTGTGCTCCTGTTGGCTGTAAAAAGGATTGGGGTTCTTCATTATTACATGTCTCGATGGCTTTGCATAAATCATCTAAAAAAAACAAGTCTTACTATTGGTGAGGTTGGAGCATATACACAGATAAAAATAATTACGTGTTTCTTGAACTGGGCCCTGACTTTTAACAGTCTGCCCTTCATGATTTCCTCTGTATTGTATGTGACTTGTGTAAAATTCTTGGAGAATAAAATTGCCATGCCTCCACTAGTGGAGGTGTTTTGGCACAGGCAGGAAAGACCAGGCCATTCCTGTGTCCAGTCAGTTATATTGCTACTATTGCTGTGAGTCTCTTGTAAATTCAAGACGTCTATCTTCTTCTGCCACGCCATTTCAAATATCTCTGATCTCTTCCATCTCTCGCCCCATTAACATTTAGAGATGCGATGTGTATGTCTTCCATGACAAACCAGAAGAGGGTTATTAACAGTAGCAGAGTGAGCCACTGAGAGGATTAAACTGCTTCACCTCCATCATTACACAAGTTAGTGAGTTTTGTCATTATTTTCTTTAGCCGATACACTTCCTTGTCTTCAAAAACACCTTTACTCATTAACTGTTTTATAGCTTTAAATAGCTGTTTTAAATCGGGAAAGTGATCATCGATGTTTTCCATTTGCATGTATTTTGTGACTTTTAGGAAGTGTTTAATGTCAGTTGCATTACATTCTTTAGTAAGAATCTTACTGTGTTGGGAAGACTAGACTCAGATACAACCACATTCTTTTCTGTGTCACTTTCTGTGTCACGTTCTAGCGAGGTGCTGATGCTGACACCCAGAGAACTTCTCTATATACAGAGAACTGAGGTTTTAAAATGTTACGAAAATAGAGAGAGAAAGAGAGAGAGAGAGAGAGAGAGAGAGAGAGAGAGAGAGAGAGAGTTTCAATATACAATGCATGAATATTAGTAAGGCATGGTCTAAAATGACAGACTATATAATTTGACATAAAATTCATAACATTCCAACTTTACACACATAGGAAATAATGTACTTGAACCTTGGGTTGCATAATTTATGTAAACATAAAGTTCATATCTATCTATCTAGCCATCTCTTTCTCTCTCTCTCTCTCTCTGTATATGTAATGTTAACGATTTGTATGGGAATGGTTTTTTTTGTTTTTTTACTATGAGCAATAACTATAGCCTGAAGTTACAGTTAAGTGGGTGTCAGAGTGTGTTCACGATAATAATGCACAAAACATATTAAGCCATCAGTAATTCTTCTGGTAGCATTTTATTTTGATGGGCTGATGTAGACACTTAAACATAAACCATGTTTATACCACCGGGAATCAGCTTAACAACTGACATTCAACATGTTGTGAGGTTTTCCATCTTTTATTTTCCTAAGCAACAATCGCCAGATGCCTTTATCAGAAGGCATCTGGCAGAAGGAGTTTCAGAAGGACCTTGTAGTCAAAAACAAATGATCATGCTAGAATACTATTAAGCCAAAAACATGTTAGATGAGTTTGTAAGTTAGTGCAATAATAGAATAACTTAGTATTTGAGGACTTTCTCAAGTGGAAGGTATTTAGTCTTTGAAGACAGCTAGTAGACTGGAGAAATTCAGTGTGGAAGAACAAAACACAGAAAAATCTTGATGCTCTTACTATCCTTTTGACCAGTGGCGGGTCGTGCATTTCACATCTAATCCTTTAGTAGTGTCCAACCTGAATGAATCCACCTCTTAGTACCATCTTTATGACGGCTATAGAAACCATCAATATTATACAGAAACTTAGTATAACTGAGTACTTCAGGTATCTCATGCAGTCAGAATGAATGCAATTACTAAAGCAAGAAACACAATGAACACAATCAAGAAGTCTCCATTTACTGCAGCCACAACTTCACCACCTGCATGCATCATCTCCAGCAGAAGCATCAATATTAACCTCATAAAATGACTTCAGGTTTTCTGTGCATTTTTTTCTGTGCATTACAGGGATTTGTAATTGTTAAATGTGAAATTGTCCCCACAAGTGTTTTTGTGCAAATTCTATGGTAAAGAAAGCTGGAAAAACAGGAACTCTTTCGACTGACCTTTCTATTGCAGTGTTTACGTTATGCAGGGGCAGCAGACACAATGAAAAGATTGAACTATTAAATATATATTAATGGACAAATTATATAAAAAATTAAATCAGTGATTTTGAAAAAGTTCAGGCCAGCAGAAAAGGCCTTGCTGGCCCTGGCAGTCCGCTGCTGCTGATTCCAATACACTAGATGTTGTGATATGGTAACTATCTCTCTCCCATATGGTACTTACAGTCATCCTCAATGAAAGCCAGAGGGCTGAAGCCTATAATCTGCTCACAAAGCTAGGTATTTGCCTATGATATTTGGTGTCCAGATACAGACCATCTCCCCAACTCCAGAAATTGTGTTAGCTCTTTAGTTCAAAGAATCGAATATTGCAGCTGTCAGTCCATAGTGAGCACAGTGAGTACAACATGCAATAACATGAGCAAGGAAGGTGGATGTCTTGAATAGCCTGCTTTTTATTTAGCCTAGCTGCTGTGCATAGAAGCCAATTGCTAAATTTCAGCAATGACCTGATGCCTCCTTTGGAAAAGAAGATAGGGCTGTAGGCACGTGCCTTTAATTACTTGTGATGCTAGAGAGAGGCTGAAGGGTATGTAGGGTTGCCCACCCAATGGCCCAACGACTCCACTGGTGTGGGTGAAGTTATGCTGCATGTTAGTTTTTCTCGTGCTGCTGTAAAAGATTACTAAAATAGATTGCAATTTGTTACACAAATAGAATTTTTAACCTCTAATCTGACTCCAATTCATAAGAAAGATTTAGCTTGAATATATACCATTCAAGCTGATCACCTTATTGGTTGTATTCCTTCCTTAATTATAATAGATTATTCGAAACATTCCGTCTTTTCAATTAATCATTCATTATGGACCCGGAGTCGCTTAGAGACTTGTGCTTGGCTAAAGAAACCTGCTCATGGAGGCAAATTGGCCAGTCCAAATCTTAGTCAGAGGGTATAATGATAAACTAATATTCTTTAAGTAGGCCGCTCAATGCTTGCTCATGCATTAAGAATAAATGATTTAGCCACTTTGTTATACCTTGCTAAGTCAGTGATAGTGAGAAAACAGAAGATCCCAAACGTTGTGCTCTATGCTCCGTCCATTCATAAGCCTTCTGTATGTACTATCCTGGTCATAGATTTGTGGTAACACCAGGCTACATAATCAACTAGATATAAATGATTTCAGGAAATTTCAGCGATAGACAAGAATTCTACATTAAAAAGCAAACCCTTTTTATGGGACAGGAGGTGACCTAAAAACCAAATGCCACCTAGAGTAAAACCAACACCTGGTAAAGATCTTTTCAGGGGCAACCCTTATGTCAGTAGGACAGAATTTCCCCAAACCTGAGATCTTTATTTTTGGTCTGTTCTATTGATATGGGACTGAAATCATATTTCAAACCTTTAAAATGATACCAAACATGTAAAGGTAAAATTCATACATTCCTAAAATGTAATTATTACAGTATGCAAGTGTAGTAGCTTGAATTCCTTGAACTTCTAAATCACCTTACCATGACTCAGCAATATCCCCAAGAGGGAAAGAGGGGGATCAAGGATGGGTGACAGGGCAGCTGCACAGATGGCTTTCTCTCCTCAGATTAAAGACATCCTCTCCTCAGACTAAAGACATCCTCTACTCAGATTAGAAAGTTTATTGTTTTGTTTTGTCTGGCCTCTTGACGAGATCTGACCAACCTTACAGGTAGAAATTTTAACTGGAATTAATGTCCTAGGAAGGCAACTCTAAAGAATCATCTGGGTTTTGTGTACACTATGTTACTTGTTATGTTATGTTATGTTATGTTATGTTATGTTATGTTATGTGTTTTTAGCTTATTGGAATGTCAGTCAATCACTGGCAGGAATGAGCTGGCAGTTTAGGAAAGGGTTTTGCAAGTTTAAAAAAACAGATGATCGTGCTAGTATAAATAGGTCAAGGACAAAGAATAATATTATGCTAAAAACCAGTTGAATAGAATTTAGGAGGAGCAAAATTACTTAGTGTTTAATGGATTATATCTAAGGTCTACCATCATTCTATCAGAATAAAACAGGTAATAGTCTTGATACATCTCCATTCTCTTTACATTCTTAAATTTTCTTGGGTATGTGAAAGGTATTGTGATTGTGACATCTCAGTGGTACACTATTGCCCCCAGCCTGTGAGGGATACACCTATGGTGACTATCACTCTCCTATGTGTCATTGGTCCCAGGCAAACCCTATAAAAGCCAAAGCTAAAGCCTGCACTTCTCTCAGTAAAACAAATCTGGATCTTTGCTTGTGCTATTTCGTGTCTAAGAACATACTGACTAACCTATTCCTGAAATGAACACTATTCATGCATGTAAGCTATATGTACAAATTTGACAATTTCTTGATGCTTCCACAGTCAGAAAAGACAGAGCTTGAAGACACCTGTGGTGCTAGAGAAAAGCTGAAAAGTCAGAATTTGAACTTGAATTAGTGTAACTGGAAGATAGCTCTCAATAAGCATTTGTGTTGTGTATATTATGGTTACTTCCTCAGCTTATTGCAATGCCTATCAGCCACTAGCAAGTGTGAGCTGGCAGAGAGAATGAAGTGTGAGTGGAATGAAACCTGATGCTAGTCTTAGTGGGTTTTTTTTTGTTTGTTTGTTTTTGTAGATCCAGCGAATATAGTAGGCTTAGCAGTACATAGGGCACAGCACAGCAAGCAAAACCCACTCAACCACATTAGCAGCACTTAGGGAGGATGTGACCCAAAAGAAATGAGGAGAGAATGAGGCTACCCAACTCTGGTGCCCTACATTTGTGCCTGGGTCTCTGAGAATATGCAGTATGTGAAAAGATGCCTACTTTAACATGCTTTTACTTCTTCTTTTTTTTCTTCTTCTTTCGGCTTCTTCCATTAGGGGTCGCCACAGCGGCTCATCCGTCTCCATACCCCCCAGTCCTCTACATCTGCCTCTTTCAACCCAACTACCTGCATGTCTTCCCTCACCACATCCATAAACCTCCTCCTTGGTCTTCCTCTTTTCCTCCTTCCTGGTGGCTCCATTCTCAGCATTCTCCTACCAATATAACATTTACATTTACATTTACATTTGCGGCATTTGGCAGACTCCCTTATCCAGAGCGACTTACAACTGAGCAGGGGAGGGTTTTTTTTTTTTTTTTTTTAGGGCTTTGCTCAAGGGCCCAGCAGTGATAGTAATAAACTCGTTTTTAATCCTGTCAATCTTCGTCACTCCCAACAAAAACTTTAACATCTTCAGCTCTGCTACCTCCAGCTCCACCTCCTGTCTTTTACTCAATACCACTGTCTCTAAACCATACAACATCGCAGGTCTCACCACAGTCCTATAAACTTTCCCTTTCACTCTTGCAGATACTCTTCTATCACAATTTCATAAAGTAATTGCACTGATCACCCCTTGTGTCATACAATTTCATTTGGCATGTAGGTTTGCTTTATTTTGATCACTTTGTGTCATTGTAGTTTACCATAAACAGCAGGCAATGATGATTGGTTGTAATGTTAGAAGGGAGGTCCATTTAGCAAAAGCTTGACAACTAAAGTATTAGGCTTGAACAATTTATTACAACATATCATGATAAAGTATTAAAAGGTCATGAAACCCTTTTTTTTTAGGGCTTTGCTCAAGGGCCCAGCAGTGGCAGCTTGGTGGTGGTGGGATTTGAACCTGTGATCTTCTGATCCAAAGCCCAATGCCTTAACCACTGAGCTACCACCTCCCGTTATATAACCCATGTCCCTCCTCTGCACATGTCCAAACCATCTCAATCACGCCTAATTCACTTTGTCTCCAAAACGTCCTACATACGCTGTCCCTCTAATAAACTCGTTTTTAATCCTGTCAATCTTCGTCACTCCCAACAAAAACTTTAACATCTTCAGCTCTGCTACCTCCAGCTCCACCTCCTGTCTTTTACTCAATGCCACTGTCTCTAAACCATACAACATCGCAGGTCTCACCACAGTCCTATAAACTTTCCCTTTCACTCTTGCAGATACTCTTCTATCACAAATCACTCCTGCCACTCTTCTCCACCCACTCCACCCTGCCTGCACTCTTTTCTTCACTTCTCTCACACACTCTCCATTACTTTGCACTGTTGACCCCAGGTACCTGAACTCCTCCACCTTCTCCACCTCTTCTACCTGCAACCGCACCACTCCACTGCCCTCTCTCTAATTCACACACGTACTCTGTCTTACTCCTACTGACTTTGATTCCCCTTCTCTCCAGCACGTACCTCCACCTCTCCAGGCTCTTCTCAACCTGCTCCCTACTCTCACCACAAATCACAATATCATCTGCAAACATCTTAGTCCACTGCTAATGTGGGTTAAATGTTGGGGGATGTAAATGATCTAAGGAGATAGTTTTGAGGGCAAGAGAGGTAAGAGAATCTAACAAGGCTAGTAAGGTTAACAAGTAGAATTGACTTATTTGTAGCCTGTTGTGAATGTCGTAGAAAAAAAACCCTAAAAAGTTCACATTTTAGTTAGAGAAAACAGTGGCTGGTCTCGGTGATTAAAAATGTATGTGACATTGACTTGTCTTATTTTCTATGGGGCATGCTGAGGAGGCTCTTCATTTGCAAAACTTGCAGAGTATTGCATCATGAAAGTGTCCTGTCAAATTGGATTTATTTATCTATTCATCTCAATGAAGACCTACATACCCTGCTACCCCTCTTTGTTCCTTTTTTCTGTGCTTTGAGAGGTAGAGGTGATATAGATCTGAGCCAGAGGTCTAAACTGCACTGTCAGCTAAAGCTAACATTGCATATTCAATGGTATACTGAATGGTACATCCACTCAATGTTAGAAACATTGATAAGCGTCTGAAAATGACAATACTTTCTATTAATTCTGCAACTAAAACTTAATAAGCAAAACATAGAGCTTTCTTTTCCTTGATCTGGGCTCTTTACAGGTTCAAAACAAGTAAATCCTTTTTACTAGGAGGGTCTAACGAATTGTGTGCCATTTGTATGATTTTAAATAGTGTTTATAGGTATGCTTGCATATTATGCAAATAAAAAGATTTATTCAAATGACATTCAAAGGAATAAAGAGTAGGGGGTTAAAAGCATGACAGCAAATCTTTTCTTGTTACATGATAAAGGTTATGTGCAGCCATAGTGATTCTAAAGAGCACATAAGAAATTGTCTCCACAAGACATGCCAACATTCAGGGCAACAATTTATCTTCAAAGGTTTTGGGAAAACAATCATCTGACAGGCTAAATAAGTGTTTTCATGTGTCGCAGCCATTATTATTATTTTTTTTCATAAAGTAATTGCACTGATCACCCCTTGTGTCATACAATTTAATTTGGCATGTAGGTTTGCTTTATTTTGATCACTTTGTGTCATTGTAGTTTACCATAAACAGCAGGCAGTGATGATTGGTTGTAATGTTAGAAGGGAGGTCCATTTAGCAAAAGCTTGACAACTAAAGTATTAGGCTTGAACAATTTATTACAACATATCATGATAAAGTATTAAAAGGTCATGAAACCCTTTAATTTAAAACATCCAAACACTAAACTAAATGGCTGCAAAGTATTTCGTTTTGGTTAATATCTTATATGCTTAATCAAAGGTTATATGTAGTTTAGTGGTTGGGGGCTGAAGCTCACATTGGCTCACAAACATGACCACATTTCAGCAATAATGGATGCAAACTATTAGCCTCAACATCACTATACAATCTAAGGGGCAATTTTCTCCGTGTTATGACTTAATGCTTACTGTATATCATCAATAGGCTGAATGACTCAACAATCTGGGCTAGAAAGAAGTTAGCCCTAGCCTCACCTATGATCAACATTAGATACATATACAGTATATCAGGGGTATTGTCATTTAGGACATTATTTATATAGTTTTTTTTAGTTTGTAAAAGATGACATGAAAGAATTAATGGCATAAATAAGAACATAATCATGAAAACATTTTGTACTCTGTCAGATGATTTTATTTTCACTTCATTTGAAGTGTACATGTTCCTTGCACAATAAAAATAAAGTTAAATATAATCTAATAATCAGATGGTTGTTCTGCCTAAACAAATCACACCAGGATTTGATTCAAATTGCATCTTTAAAAAAATAAGTTTTAAAAATGCATATCTGAATATATATAAATGCATATCTGTATATATATATATATATATATATATATATATATATATATATATATATATATATATATAAAACGAATAATAAACGAATTATGTATTAAATTACTTCAAATATGTATTTTGCTTTTTAACCAAGGGCAAAAGTTAAGACCGCTCAGCACTTTAATGCAGTATCTTACAAAAGACAAATTCGTGGAATTAAATACATTGAAAATTTAAGTGCATGTCATCTTTTCTTTTAAATTATATTTTGCTTGTCACTTGGTTCTTTGGTTCAATTTCACAGAGAAGGTTAGGGCACTTTCTCAAAGGAAACAACTTTTCTCCCATAATTATAAAAGTTCTTATCACTGCTGGCAGATCAGGATAGATGCACAGCATGTCGTCTTTCATTTATTTTCATGTGCAGGGTTTTGATTGATGTTTCTTGGGACTCAACTGGGTCATTTTTTCAGCTTTTTTTTTTTTGTTGTTTCCCAAATTTTTGAAAGCATAGAAAACGAAAAGCCCAGGTTCACATCTACTCAGAGCGAACCAGATTGATAGAGAACTTACATTTTCGTAATACATCTACCAAACTCACTCCTTTAAAGTATATTATTTATCTGGAAATGTGAATTGCTTACCTATTAATAATATATATTTAGGGTACATTATTAGACCACTGACATAGTTTTTACTCAAAGGCACACTACTGTACAGGCAACTTCATGTAGAACATACATACAATAGCTACAAAATATTTTATTAACAAGGAAAGGTAGGCTGCCATACCTGCTAAGATATCTTTCCACTTCACACTCAGTGCTGAGAGAGTATGGATCACCAGTTGTTATTAAATGCATAAATTAATATGTTTGTCTATTCATTAAATCGTCTTAATCATTTCTTCAGCTACCAGTTCTTTCTCCAGTGTTTACAATTTAGTAAATTGTAGGCTAAGTCTTCTTCTGCTTGTGCTGATAAAAGGCAGGGAAATACGCTTGGTTACGGTATGTAACACAGATAAACAGCACCTGTTCATAGTACGTGGAACTTGGTGGTAGATAATGAGTAAGAGGACAGCTTGTCCCACTGAGGCTTAATTGATTTAGAATGAATTCTCACCAGAGAACACATTGCTTAATGGATCGCCTTTTAATAGCAGACTTTGCCACAGGCTGTTTCTTTATCACTCCCTGTTTATTGTTCTTCTTCTTCTTGAATTCTGATTTTTATCATGGATTTTTTTTTTTCAGAAGAAATTAAGTATTTGAAAAACATAAAAAAGTAATAAATCTATATCAAGACCATCCTGAAAACTACATATAGTACTTGTAGGATACTACATACAGTACTTTACAGTACCTCTGTACTTACTGTCAACAGTCTGCTACAATGACTTGGGACTACAGTTTGCATTTGATCATCATCACTGCACATTTCAACATCGTTTATCTGTAATAAATGGACATTGGGTGCCACCCGGATGAGGACGGGTTCCCTCTCGATTCTGGTTCCTCTAAAGGTTTCTTCCTTTTGCCATCTTAGGGAGTTTTTCCGTGCCACAGTCACCACCGGCTGGCTCATTTGGGACAAACTTTATTTAGAACAATCTTTATTGTACTTCATCATCAATCATTATTTCTTACCACATTATATGTGTAAAGCTGCTTTGATACAATGTATATTGTTAAAAGTGCTATACAAATAAAAATGATTTGGATTGAATTGAATTGAAAAACGCATATTTATATTTGTGTTCACATAACCCTAGCACCTTTATGTAGTTCTTCCCAAAAGTTCTCCGACAAAAATATTTCAATTGTTTAGGAGGTGTTTGTATGCTGTAGCATTATAAGTTCCCTTTCAGGAACTCGAGCTGCATTGAAACGCTTTGGGAACGCGCCCAAGTGTTCACGCTCTTAAATAATGTGTGTAATCAGGCAAAAGTTGGATGCTGGCCGTCACCGGTGGGGTGACGTCATGACCAGGAGTTTAAAACGCATATGAGTGAGGGCAGCGGCAACTTCTGTCTGTTCACGAAGCACTCTGTGTGTTTGTGTTGTCTGTCAGATTGTTTGTCAAAAAAGATAAAGGAAAGACAAAAAAAGAAAAAATGAAAGCAAGCAAAAAATTTAAGCACACTTTCCGGATTTTTTGGTTCTCGAGGGGAGCCGAGGGAGCCGACTGTGAGCCGACTGTGATCACTTTGCTTGCATGTCCGCTCCCGCATATTTACCGCTAGTTTTACAGTGTATTCTTACATTATGGGCAGACATGGTTATGAGGCAATGCTACAGGTTGAAGAGACACTTGCCACCTATCTCTCTCCCGGAATCACCTCCTTCCTTAAGACCCTGACAATACCCACAAAGCCCCTACGCAATACATCATGGGTAAAACTGAACTGCTTCGGAGGTCAAGCTGCTGCATCCCGGCACACCATGGCAGTGTTGCAGGCATATCAGGCTAACCTGCTGCATCAGTTGAATGTGGGAGGTGCCCTGGGCAGCCATTTTGATGAGATTTGCCGTACGGCGGATCTGGCTCTCAGAGCCACTAAAGCGACCTCTAGGGCCATTGGCCAGTCTATGGATGCCCTTGTGTCCACAGAAAGGCACCTGTGGCTCAATCTGTAAAAGATGTCTAATAGAGACAGGGCCGCACTGCTGGACACCCTGCTAAACCCTTCTGGCCTCTTCGGCGACTCCTTTCACTGTCACTGGCTGAGTCCCCCTTCAAGCCTCTAGCTGAGGCACCTTTCAATCAAGACCGCGTTCTTGTTGGCCATCTGCTCTATCAAGAGGGTACGGGACCTGCAGGCCCCGATCAAAGCCGGACAAAACCGGCGAATGTGTTTAGGAAGGCGATGTTAAATCTCATATGCAACACCAATAAATCTCACGTCTATATCGTCTATAACCACCAGACAGCAATTAACTACATCTAGTTGCTAAAATTGTGCCAATAGATGATAGGATCACGTATCGACGATAAAGATATCAGCTTTCGTATAGATATTGCTGAAAGCTGAGGCCTTTCATGATTTTAAGACGACAATTGGCTTGACCCGTACGGGGGTGCATCCCCAAGGTGCCCTCGGTCGTCCCGCGACCCGTAAGATTACAGGCATTCTATCCTCCTCCGTTCCAGGCCCCAGACCAGGAGAAACTTAACTGGCTCTGTCCGGTGCACGCACTGGACACCTACATCCACAGGACGGGTCAGTCCCCCTCTAGCAGTGTTGACAGACACACACTAGGCAGGGACTGGTCAGTCTGGCGTGATTGGACACTCGCGTTTCAATGCAGCTCGAATTCCTGGTGGGGGGAGAGAGAAATTATAGCATTACTTTGAAAATATTTACTTTTTTTAGAGACTGTCAGAGAGCCTGTGTTGCATTGAAGAGTTGACAAAGTCAGTCTAGAATATGCCGAAAATAAAAAACAGACTTTTTTTTGAGGACAGAATATAAAACCAGGAACAGGGCTGTGCACCCATTTTTGAAAATAAATAAATAAATAAATAAATAAATAAATGAATAAATAAATAAATAAATAAAACGCAAAAAAAAGCCCCATACAATTCACTACAGCTAAAAATAAACAAGCAAATGCTGGCACACGAGGTCTCAGGAGTGCATTTGTTTAATTCTTTGTCATTTCCTGACCACCTATTATTGTTATGAGTTTAATGTTAAGACTATTAAAACCTTAATTTGTTTGCCATTTTTAGGCTTGGCCTATTTTTTTGTTGCCCAGGAGTATACAAGTCTGTGTCACTAGAAAATAGTTCAGATATCCAAAGATTCAATATAAATCTGACCAGTGTGTTTGGAAATGTCTAAAATAATGATGATGGATTAGATACATACATACACACACATAACAACATTTTATGCTTTAAAATATAATGTATAAAATTATAATTAATAATATATTATAAAAATATTACATAATACAATACGATATAATATAATATAATATAATATAATATAATATAATATAATATAATATAATATAATATAACAATGTAATATAATATCTTTTTTTGTCTAATCGCAGTACGGCTGACTCCTTGCAGTCTTAGTGAAGGGCACAGTGGGCAACTAGGACATAATCATAGTAATCAGGTACAAGAAAGAACTGGCATAAAGCAGTGTTACAGTGTATTATTAAAAGATCTCTGCAATAAAAGAAAAGCCTTAAAAACGGTTCAGGTATATTCTTTAAAAAACATCATGTATTTAAATGAATCTAGATTTCACCTGCTCTCACAATTGCACGTTTCTAACAATATTGTTGAATCAAGTTGTATGTCAGGGTATGAAGTTGATGGTTGATTTTGGAAGCGGGATTAGTCTTTATTCATTCTTTTCCAAACGTAGTCAATAATAATGAGCCAGAAAAAGTTGTAGCTACTCGATTAGAGGTAGGGGTTTTTTTTTGTCATGGTAGTTAAGAACCGTCCCATTATTTTCTAAAATAGTCAAACTTTATATGTAGGAGTCTATTCCACATTAGATTTTTCCTGAGAATTGTGATCTGTCTTTCTTCAGCCTCACAAATGACCTTGTTTCTTTTTCTTTCAACTCAAGCCTTTCATAGAGAGCTTTCAGTCTTTTTATTTTCTATGATTCAAAAGCTTTATAATAATAGATTACAGATTAAGTCTTTACCACTTTCCATCACATCATCTCTGACGTTAAATGGCTCTTGCACCTCAAAAAGATTCTTTCAAATAAGATCTGCCCGTCGACTCCTTTAGAAGTTTCTCCTGCTAAAGCTAAAGGAATGTAGGTAGTCAAAAAGGCCTCGAAGAGCAAATTTGTCTTTTTTTATCCCCTAAATATGCCACAGCCAGGGGAGAATATCAGGTGCGTTGGTGAATTGCATACACGTTTGACATGACATACTTCATTTTCCCTACATCCATTCACTCACTCATATAATCTTCCCGTCTGTAACCCTGTACAGGATGGAGACATCCGTGTCTTAGTGAATATATTTGGGTTAAAAAAAGCTAAAAAACTAAAGCTGTTCATCTTTGTGAGATAAACATCTTCCTACACTATATTCCACTGCATATTTGGTGATAAATCAGTTTTCTATCCTAGATTCTTGTATGTATACTAATGACTAAAACAGTGCATGGGTGTAGGTGGTCCTAAAACTGATCTAAATGTGCTAAAGACCCGCTGATCATTCATTTTAAAATTCTGAAGGGTAGACATCACTGATTGCTGCTGTGTTTCTGCAACATGAGGCTCGACTTCAGAAACAGTAAAACAAAGGAAAAAAATACAACAGCAACACATCTTTGCATAATAAATGAACTAAACCTGCTTTAATGAAATTCTTTGTCACAACTATGTGTAAATGAAACTCTGCACGACATTTCAAAGTGTTGCATTGCATTACAAATTTTTATTGACGTGTCGAGAAAATCTCGAAATTAAGTGAGCCAAGGTATAAAATTAAATGTACTTGCAAATGAAAAAAAAAAACCAAACGAACAAACGAAAAAAACAATTTGCTAAAACTTTTTAACTGATTACTACATGACACCATATGCATTTTTCCATTTTATGCAAGCAAGCAAGTTCCCATTATTATATTAATTATATAAATTCTTGTCCTCAAACCCTGAATAGAAAACATGAAGTTACAGGTTTACCTCTTCATTAAAATATAATTATATATATATATATACAGTACAGACCAAAAGTTTATATATATTATATATACAGTACAGACCAAAAGTTTATATATATATATATACACAGTACAGACCAAAAGTTTGGACACACCTCCTCATTCAAAGAGTTTTCTTTATTTTCATGACTATGAAAATTGTAGAGTCACACTGAAGGCATCAAAACTATGAATTAACACATGGAATTATATACATAACAAAAAAGTGAACTGAAAATATGTCATATTGTAGGTTCTTCAAAGTAGGCATCAAGAGAATGCCAAGAGTGTGCAAAGCAGTAATCTAAGCAAAAGGTGGCTACTTTGAAGAACCTACAATATGACATATTTTCAGTTCACTTTTTTGTTATGTATATAATTCCACATGTTAATTCATAGTTTTGATGCCTTCAGTGTGACTCTACAATTTTCATAGTCATGAAAATAAAGAGAACTCTTTAAATGAGAAGGTGTGTCCAAACTTTTGGTCTGTATATATATATATATAATATAAAATATTAAATATGATATTATATAATAATAAAAAAATTAAAATCAATAAATGGTAAACAGCAAAAAGCATACCTATACAAAAAAGTCATATTAGCAATTACACATTTTTGTTTTTGTTTTATCTTATGTGGAAGATTTGCCATAGAATCTTATGTAATCTATTTGTAACTTTTTACTGATAGAAAACAAATAATATAAGAGCAACCTTTAACGTGAACAGCTCATTTGTTGTAACATATAATGGGTGGAATACTGGTGCAGATTTATTTGAAAAATTAACTCAAGTCTATATTATAGGTAATTAATAGCACACAGATAGGTTAATGTAAACCACAAATGGTTTGTATATATTCGGCATAATATTAACTCTGACAGTGGCTCTGGGATTCAGGAACTCAGCTTTCACCTGGTTTGAAAAAATGTTTTTCCGCTCAGTGTCATTTGTTTGTTTTAAAATCCTGAAGTTAAAATACACCAAGATTACTCCTATATACCCTCCACACGTTATTCTTAAATGACGATGATTGAATGTTGTATTAACGGGATTAATGCTGAAAGGGAATGAATGCTGCTCACAATTCGTTCTAATCAACAGACAAATTTTAGCCTATTGTTTGCCTTTTCTCTTTCTCTGTCTAAATTCAGTCATAATCAAGTTGTATTTGGAGAGGTTAATTATGTTTGACATTAGCTGTAGGCTTTTCAGACTGAATATGAATATACCATTTTAACAAGCAGAGCGAGCCGGCTTCAAACCATTTGTTATATTTTTATTTTTGAAATTTGCCTCAATTTCTTTAACTGCAGTCTATATCACATAAGCAATGTAAAGACGGACAAGAAATGTGGAAGAAAAAAAAAGGCTAAATTACAGACAGTAATAGGTTATTGCAGTGTTGCTGTAGTGGCAGTTATTGATTTGGACACATTGTTTATCCAAATTGTAATGTTCAAACCCACAGAACATACACATCTGAGGACAATCAAAAAATGTGAAAATGTGTTTCAACACAAATAAATATCATTGACGGGTTCATGCATAAGCTTCTGAATGTAGAGGAAATGTCTGGCCGAACCATAGTGTGTGGCTGGTCCGAAGACACAAGAAGATCAAGATATGAAAAGATGGTCGGTGTTAATGGTAATGAAGGACACCACAAGCATCATTAATATTTAGTCTGCACATAAGCACTACATAAGCAGAAAAATGTAATGCATCCTAAGGGAGGAACCCTACAACTATAGACCTTGATGTAGTAATCTGTCATGCATTCATGAGAGAGAGAGAGAGAGAGAGAGAGAGAGAGAGAAAGAAAGAAAGTAGCTGAGCTGTTAGCTGATAGCTGAGCTGTTAGAGCTCTTACACATGCTATTAATTCATAATAAAGGACTCATCAGCTAAACATTTTTGATATGTAGAACCCTTAAAGGCTCTTTATATTTTCCTGTGAGGGAACCAATAATGGTTTTATAAAGAACCCTATAGCAGACGTTTTCCTAATAAGTAAAGTTCCTAGTAGACACCTTTTTTGAAATATAAGAATCCTTATTTATCCACTGAATCCTTAAATTATCATGAATATTTTTTTGGGAAAAAAGATCAGTTGGAAGCATTATTAGATGCTGCTAATCTATTTATGGCTATTTATGATTTCTAGAATGGTACCCATGGAAAAATAAATATCCAATTTTGTGTATAGAAAAAACTACTTCTTGATATTATTGATAGAAGCACATGGACGTTCATAATGTTTAAGGTTTAAAGAGTGTAAAGGCCAAAACATGATTTACATACTTTTCCTTCTGATTAAACCATTTATTGAGCCCCTGTACCCTGTGGGTTGGGTAATAGTCATACTGGAAAAATGTACACCACAGGAGAAAAATATTGCATCATAGGATAAAGGTTTCAGCACTCTTCTCTCTAAGGGAACTTGAACCATGTCAGCAATATGCCTCCACAGCATAAGAAAGAGAAGGAAAATGCAAGAGTTTGAGAGTGAGAGAAAGAGAGAGAGATTTTTTTTCCAGGACAATCAGATTCTCTTTTCTCTGCTTTACTCCTAGGACCTCGAGGCTCATGGGAAAGTCTGCTAAGTCCTGTTCTGCCCACACAGCTCACTGCTGTGCGGTCCCTCTCTGCCCCTGCTGTGACCCTTCTGACTGGTAACTGGAAAGATAAAAAGGCTCCAGGTGAGCTCAGCTTCGACGATCGAACTGTCTGAACTGCTGACAGACTATCAGAGCAACCAAATTTACAAATCATTGTTTATTTGCTGCTGGTTGGACATATTGCAACTGAGAGTATATAATTCAATACAAATTTCTCTCAATACACCTACACGTATTGCATCTTTGCTTCAGAAGGCTGGACCTTCTGCATCTTATTCATTCTGCTAAATGGCCTGATCCAACAAATCCAAAGGCAAGGAGGGTGTATATAAGAAATGTTTAGATGCTTTTAGGAAATCATTTAAAATATAACACAAGATTGCAAATGAATATTTTACCTCCAAAAGATTTCAAGATTTTCCAATTACAAAAAGCTTTCCAAACCCATACATTAAACAATATTTTGCTAGGATTTGCTCTTGCTACTACATTTGGCTCAAAGTTGCATCATCAGACCAAGATCATGGTCCTGTTGGAGTCCAGAGAGTTGAACCTCCTTTATTGTCTATCCAATTGAGCAGTTATTTCATTAGAGCTGAGCAGATGATTGCATGCGGTGCAAGCCATGTGGTCACTTGCTGTATAAGTCATTTGGTGAATAAAAAATGGTAGAAATTAATAAAATTCAGAAAATAGAAGAGTTTTGGGGCGAACGAGGAGTGGATTTGAGTAAAATAAAAAATATGTACTGGAAGTTGAATGAGGCATCTTTCAGTGAAAAAAAGGATAAAGCATTAAACAGACTTTAACCATCCTTTAACAGTGTTACTTCTATATCGCATATACACTATATAGACAAATGTATTTGGACACCTGACTTTTCTAGCCATATGTGGTTCTTCCTCAAACTGTTACCATAAAGTTGGAGGCACACAATTGAACACAATGTCTTTAAATGCAGTAGCATTGAATAATTTTGCCCACTTGTCCTACGAGACCCAAATCTGTTCCAGCATGACAATGCCTTATGCACAAAGCGAGCTCTATAAAGATATGGTTTACATGGGTTGGAGTAAAAGATCTTCAGGGATTTCCTTAGACCTCTGACCTCAACCCTACTGAACACCTTCGGGATGAAGTGGAATGCTGACTGCACCCCAGGTTTTCTCACTTCATCTAAATCAGTACCTGCCTTTAATAATGCCCTAATGCCTTCACTAATGCCTTGGGAACGTCTTCCCAGAAAAGTGGCTATTATAACAGGGGACAAAGTGGATTGTTTAAAAGCATAGAATTCTATAGGTAGATATCCACAAACCTTTGTCCATATAGTGTATATATGCAAGCAGTGACCTGTTTATTGCAAAGTTTATTTTGGTTAACTCTGAATTTCATAATAACTGAGATGTAAAACAAATGCTCAGGCTACATTCGTTTGAAACAATGTTGAATATCTGTGCTGTCTAAGAATCAGATATCAGTATAATTCAATGCCACTGTCACTGATTGATTTGCTGCTATCAAATAGAAAATAGTTTAAACTAATTTGTATGGTGCAATATTGCTGTGTGGTGCTTGCTGTTCTGCATGGATTTTGTGGTCTTATTGATTTTCTGGTAAATTTTTATCATGCTGGAACAGAAATAGGAATACAGTTTATTTGCAGTGCTTCAAGGTAATTTTACACCAAGATGCTTCCAACTTTAATTTTTTAACTCCAGTACCATATAATGTAAGGCCATAACATCAGCTCAACTCCTCAGCCACAGAAATTGCCATTTATCAAGTGTTCGCACAGCACACTTAACAAAGGGGTTTCTTTAGAGGTCTTAGTGTAGTCAAGAGTTTCTGAATGTAATGATTTAAACATGAAAAACCCATTGCCTCCTGAAGCGTACCTCCGTGTGCTTTGCAGACAGAACAATGACCAAATGTCAATGAAAAGGGAACAATAATAAAACCCAGTAGCTGTGGAATGAGCTCCAGCAGTGCCACTGTGCTGAATGGCATCACATCAATAACCTGAGGTTATAAAGGTTCAAATGTCTTCACACCCCGAAGAGTAAGATTAAATGCCAGAGACATCTATGCGTTCTCATGTGTCCATGGATTTGACAGGTTTTCCCCAAGTTGTAATGAAAAGTCCCCACATTTTAGACTTAGAATTCTCCAGTAGAATACTTTTTTCCTTAAAAAAAATAAATAAATAAGAACACAGACAACAGTGGCTTTACCTGAAGTGTCAGAGACTGACCCTTATAAGCTGACAAACACCCTTACAGCTTGACTTTAAAATAACATGGACCCTGGAACTCTCGGAAACCTTTGGATACTGAAAGTGACAAGTGACATGCCATCTTAGGTCTAGCAGCACAATAAATTTTGTGACATGGCCATCTAAGACAATAGTAGTCACATTTTTTTTTTATGTACAGATTCATCAAAATAACTTGTTTAATTATTTTGTCAAGCATCAGATCACTGATTAACCATAAACAAGGGCAAGAACCGAAGCAACAAGGAATAACACAAGCAACAAACTATATGCAATAGCTGCGAAGAAAAGAAAAGTAAAACTTAAATAAAGATTCTAAGCGTGACTGGGAGGTCATGTGACAGAGTCATGTAATTTGCTGGGATTAGTGTATTTCATCAAGCATCACCAGCCATTACTAAAAGACAAACACAACAGAAAAAACACACAAACCAAAAAGAAAATATTTAAACTGTAAGTCTTAGTGGTGCCTCCTTTACTTCTCAGTTTCAAATGAAAACCACTTTATCATTCTAAATTCTATAAAATAACAATCTACCATAACAATTCATGGCTTATTGTTTGTTTATTTAGTACAACAGTACTTTAGCAATTTTATCCATTTTGACTCTTTAGCAAATGTAGTCAGATTGAGGAAAGATCATCAAGTAAATTATACATAAAAAATAAAGTTTGTAGTGTGCTAACACAATTTCTTATACAGAAATTAAAAAACAAAGTTACATTCAGTACAAGTGCGTACCGAAAAAAGAAAAAAAAAGAAAAAAAAAAATATATATATATATATATATATATATATATATATATATATATATATATATATATATATATATATATATATATATATTTATTTATTTATTTATTTATTCGATACAGGGCTTTTGTTTCAGTACGCACTTGTAATGAATGCAAGTCTTTTTACGTGCGGAACAAAGTTAAAATCTGAGTTCCCTCAGTAACGTATTAAGCGCTAGACCGCAAGTTTGTGTTGACTGTTTTTTTATTATTAAATGTAAAAACATACACAACAATGCCAGCAGTATAAAAAAAGAAACTAGAGTTAACGCAGTGTCACTGTGGCTTCTCACTCCATACCAGAAAGAAGATTTGTATTGAGCATGCATGCAAATGCTAAACAATCCATGGCACTAGCATTAGCCGCTAACCAGGAAGTTATGGATTCTTAAACATCCAGCTTCAAAAATTTCTCTTAATAGGAGTTAATGCTGATGATTCCACATATTGAGGGAGTGAATGAATGAAGGCTATAAGGAATGAAGGCATTTGTTGAAGTATGTTGAAATAAGTAGGACAGTTAAGTAGATCATACCTTTAAAAAATTAAATATTAAATGTAAAACAAAGAGACATACTTACAGTACATACACGTCTGTATTACCCAAATAGGGTCTAACAAATGTAAACAATTTAATAAAATTAATTTGTGGCAATTTAATTGATTACTTAATTTAATCAATATAATAAAAATGTGTATTGCATTAATTTGATTAATTCTATTTTATTTTTTATAAATTTTTTAAAAATATACATTTTATGTATTATTTAACCAAGCAGGTATTTTATTTAAAATTGTTCTAAAAATGTAAACTGTTGATGAAATTTTACCCAAACTTAAAAACCGAGGTACATACTAAACCGTGAAATGTACCGTTTAGAGGAAAAAAAATCAGGTAATTAGTTGGAAAACCCATTAGCAACTAAATAGGTTAGTTTTCTGTATCTTAGAGAGGCGGAGACTCTCAAAAATAAAGATGGGCAGAACTTCACCAATCTGTGAAAGACTGTGTCTATAAATTTTGGAACAATTTCAGAATTTTCATCATTTACAGTATATATTATCATTAAAAAGTTAACAAAAATCTGGAAGAATCTCTGTGCACAAGGGACATTAGTAAAAATCAATATTTGATGCTTTTGACAAATCGACAAAAATCGATTTTTTGACAAAAATTTTCTTTTTTTTGTTTTTAGCACTCAAAAACTTCAAAAAGCTCTGATGGTATAAGAGTGCAATAGTGCCTGTGGAATGGTTTGCACATTCATCTTCAAGGTTTCATCAAAGCTGAATGATATCAAAGATTTGTAGCAACAAATGTTTCCATCCAGAAAATGTCTTTTCAGGGAAGGCCTAGCATATTTGACCAAGACAATGCTAACTTTAGTTTGCTTCATCTTGATATACTTATAAGCTTATGAATGACCATATGATTGTCAGATCAAGTGATGTGAATTACACTGATTTTCTATAGCATATACACACATATCCGACGACATTTTGCATCAGTTTCATTCTGTACTTGCCTTGTCTAGATTGCTTATAAATGACGATTTGATTGGTCGACCAACTGTATGCTTTAAGTACTTTAATTAGCCTACTTGACAACACTTTAAATTATATTGTCATTCTTGTAGACTGAAGTGTGGTTTAACATGAAAGCTCTCTGCTGATTGCACAGTGAATGATTAAGACTAATGAGAATTTAAACTAAAATAAGACAAGGAGAAGAAGAAGTCAATGCATAACATCTGCTTACTTCCCCTAGAAAAGAAACTGGAAGTAAAAAAACCATCCTGTACAGGAGCATTGGTGGTGCACTCCATGCCAGAAGACAAAGTGGAGGTTTGTGATCATCATTTGCCTTCTCCCTCATTAGCCACTGCCAACCTCTAAACTGGCACAACTGTATCGTTCATTTAATTTCCATTTCTGGGGTTTGGCCAGAAAAGAATCGAACTGCTCATAAAATAAATATAAAAAATGTGCATGTATGTGCTGAAAGAACAGAAGACTTTCTTTTGTATGTTAAGCGAACTTACTGCAAGCTTATTGCTGAACCTAAAGGATACTATGATCTTACACTGGCTGACTGCAATCTAAAAAGGGAGCCACAGGCTACAAAAGCCATGTTGCTACATTCATTAGCACATGCTTGGGCAGCGCTTTGTTATTCTAACAACAAGTTTACACAGAAAAGTCTTCTGTGAAGTATATCATAGGATGGATAAGGCCTCTGGGAGGAAGAGATGTTACTGTTCTAAGTTTTCCCTGTAGATGTGCGTGATCTTATTTTTTATTTATTTTATTTGTTCTATGTAACATTTTTTAAATGTGTTTACAGTGCCTATTTACGTCTGTGTCAAAATGCATCATAGAGTAGTCACTCTTCTCGAATTACGACCTGATAGACTTACAGTTCGACCAGGTTTTTCTGTCCCTATCTATGTTGTAAGTTAGGGTGTACCTGTCCAAAAATTTTAACTGAGGCACTATTTGGTAAGTCTATATAACATGTTCAATATTGTAGCTAAGGTAACAGCATTATCTTGATTCCTGTAGTACTCAATAAACCACATCTACTTGATGTGGCAAGGAAGGTATTTAGTCATGGCGAGAGATCAAATGATTTTGTTTCTTTTTCTCTCAAAAACATTATACAGTACACTTCATCATATATTCTCTCCATTAGTGGGAAATCCAAAAAATAGACAACAAATATATAACAGTAACGGTAATGCCATTATTTGGATTTGTCTGGATTTATTTTATATATTTATTTAGATTTATTTCATCTTAATTTTAAACATTTATTATTTAGACTATTATAAGAAAACACAGGCTCTCTTGGATGTAAATCTATATGGCATTACAATTTTTGGTTAAGTATTATGATTTGTGATTTTGTATTATGAACATCAGTTCAATAGTGGAGGTGGTTGGATTAGATTATGCTGGTTAAGGGAAAAGAAGGCACAATCTTAAGGTATCAAATAACAGATCAGAAGGTGATAAGTTCAAATCCAAGCTTTGCAGAGCTGTTCCTTTAGCAAAATCCCTAATCTTCAACTCTTACTTTGTTTTCTGTCTCAATTTTAAGAGGTGGTGAATAAATGTGGCAGCCTAATAGGCAATATGCCTAATGGTAATGAAGTATACATTGAACTACAAACATAAAAGTGATGAACTATACATTAATGTTAATATATTTAACAAATTCACTGGCACTGTCATTTTTTTTATTTTGTTTTGCTGTTTTTGTTTTAGTGTATGAATGCTCTGTACAGTTGCTAGTGTCAGTAGTGCTGGCTTTTTCTTCGGTACATGCATTGCCTTTTATGGGCCTTTCCAGTTATTGTAATTAACTAAATTTCCCCTACAACACCAATTCATTTGGCCGGATGCATTTTGGTTTAGCAGCCACCAGTGTGGAGAATTGGTAATCAGTGTCATTTAGTCGGCCAGGGTTTTGGTAATTGACTGCTGTCTGTCCATTGTTGAGAGCTGAACATGTCTGAATCGTTTATCATGTAGCAATATTTTCTCCTCATTCCCAGGATTAGCCTCCTAACCCTCGTGCTTGGAAAGTTAATTGAACTTTACATCTGTATAATCAGTGGAGTAAGAGTGCATGGCGTGTAAACATTAATTGAGGATAAGACCTTTTCAAGATGGTGAGGTGGCTGTTGGGGCACTTGTAGTTGGCTTACTGCCTGCTATATTTAACTAATTTATATTGGTCCACAAAATAAATTAGGAATCAATTTTAAACAAACGTGGCTAGAGACAGGGCACTAGTACAACTGTACGCGTAGGCATGGTAATGTGTAATGTGTGTGTGTGTGTGTGTGTGTGTGTGTGTGTAGGAAGAGCAGTTTAAGATCAGCATGGACATGGACAGCTCTCCTAAAGACAAACGGCCAGTTGCCTCCACTCCAGTGCCAGGATCACCATGGTAAGTGGTCACATTTGTAATTAAACGTTTTCTTATGGGTTTTAAATTATGGCCACTGTTTCTTTAACAAACACATTTTATTGTGATAATGTGTGTACAAAGTGATAAATAGGATGTTCAGTTAATGGACATGTTTTATAATACATAAAAATATTAAGATGAGGTTTGTACATCAACTATACTGTACATAATTGAGTGTTAAGTATCATTGTAACAAATTGCTAGAGGAGGCCTGTTAATACCACAATAACAAAAAATTGACACAATAAACTTTCTTTCGGCTTCTTCCGTTAGGGGTCGCCACAGCGGATCATCTGCATGTTTTGATTTGGCACATGTTTTTACGCTGGATGCCCTTCCTAACGCAACCCTCCCCATTTATCCGGGCTTAGGACTAGCATTAAGGCTTGTGCAACCCTAATGGCTGGGGTTGGTTCAAGACGCAATAAAAAATTAAAAATAAATTGTTAACCCTGTTAGTAAATAAACTTTGTTTTTATTTTATTAGTATTGGTGTTTTTAACAAATCAAAAAATCAATTCTGCATTAGTTTTGCATCTGTTTTATGTTCCAGTCACAAGTTAATATCCAAACAATACTGGAATAGGGCAAGCCGAATTATCTCCCTCTGCCTCAGCATCCCCTAGTCCAAGCCCCTCTGCCCCTAAACACAAACTCAGTTTAGTTCAGAAGGCATAATGGTTTGTCTGTGTCAGTTTTTTTGCTGGCTCATGGGGCTGAATTCACTTGACAGGCTTTAGTTGATACATATTGTGGAAGACTGTGGCTCAGAATGAAAGCTGCAGTATATCTATCCACTTTCTGCAATGCCCATATAGCACATAGTCAAGCTTCAGAGTATAGTGTTTGTTTGCATTCTAATTCAGCTCCTGTGTGCTTGAACACTATTGTTTTAGGTTGCAACAGGATTGGAGTCTTATTGTTGATCTCATTAACATAGCAGGGACAGAGGAAGTATTAGACATCTGCCATCTGTTTGAAATATATAAACGATGCCACATATAGCTTCTGATGTTTTTTATTGAAAGGTGGGAATTGTAGTATTTACTGAAAGCTGTCATGACTACGTGCAGCAAGCTGCTTAGATCTGGTGATGCGAGTCAAAATAAAATGTCAGAATGTGTTTGTCATGCTCAGCATGAAGTCACGTCAAATTATTGCAGCACTCCGGAGCATTGCATCATGTGTCCAGTGCCGGATGCATCCGAATTGAGACTTGTTGTTTGAGTCGTATAGGTGCTGTATATATTATGTGCACTGTAAGAGATAAAAGGACATTTTCAAAGCAAAGGGTGTACATTTTTAAACTGAATATTGATTTTTTCATTGTTTCTAGTTTGCTCCTGGGATGACACAAGACTTCAAGGGTTTTGTAGATAAATAAATATATGCATAAGATTCTATGCTCCTGAGGAAAAAAAGGGGCAGAGCCCAATATGGCAAAATGTTTAGCTTTAAAATGGGCTTAACAAAAATATCATTGCTAGAATTTTAAGAATAAAATAAATGCACCCCTGAAAGATCCTGTGCCACCCTTTACTTTTGCTGCAGTGAAGTGTTTCGGGAAAATAAGAAACAGAGAAATTCACTTGTAGAGTTTTCTTGCATGCTAAGGTAAAACCAAGATAATAAGTAAAATGTTGGATGCAAAAGCAAACATTTGTATGTGTGTGTGTGTGTGTGTGTGTGTGTGTGTGTGTGTGTAAGTGTGGGTATCCTCAGCTTCTTTTGTGTTTGCAGTTGTGTGTGGGTGTTTGTGTGCATGTGTGTATGTAAGTGTAGGTTTTCTCAGCTCTTCTTTAGTTTGCAGATGTGTATTTTTGTGTGCACCTGCATGTGTGTGTGTGTCAGTGTGTGTGTGTGTGCGTGTGCGTGCATCTGTGTTTGTATGTAAGACTAGATCTCCTCAGTTCTCTTGGTGTTTGCAGGTGTGTGTGTGTGTGTGTGTGTGTGTGTGTGTGTGTGTGTGAATTGCAAGTCTCCTAAGCTTTTTTTTGTCCATTTGCAAGTGTTTTGTTTCTTTTATTGTCATTTCAACTATACACAGTTGGTGCACAATACCCAGTGAAAGAAAGCAATCCTCCAGGACCAAGGTTCAACATAAACCAACCACACAAGATGTCACAAATACTAACTAGAACAAAAAAGACCTATCTACAGGACTACATAAAGTGCACATGTATGTATTTGTGTGTGTGTTTGTTTGTGTGTAATTGCGGGTCTCCTCAGCTCTCTCTGTATTTTGCAGGTGTGTGGTTTGGACAGGAGATGACAGGGTTTTCTTCTTCAATCCCACCATGCAGCTGTCTGTATGGGAGAAACCAATGGATTTAAAAGACAGAGGAGACCTCAACAAAATAATTGAAGATCCTCCACATAAACGCAAGAAAGAGTTGTCAGGTGCAGCTCGCTGTGTGTGTTTGTGTGTGTGTGTGTGTGTGTGTGTGTGTGTGTGTGTGTGTGTGTGTGTGTGTGTGTGCTTGTCCTGGCACTGTTAACAACCAGCATGACTGTGTTTTACCAGTGTGAGCCTGTTACCAGGACAGGTTGCCAAACCTATTATTTTGTTGAAAAACAGAGTAACGATAGTTCTGGCTGGTAAACAAGTGTCTCAAGTGTCAATTCATGAAATCGATCAGTGGATGGCAATAGTAAAACCACCAACTATTTATTTCGTTAACAATTGAACAAAATCCTCTCACTCGTAATCCCTGCATAATCATAAAGTTGTTTGCCGAGAACTATAATGGCCAAAAAACTATTGATTGCTGTTCACGTGGATTAGCTAATAAGAGCGAATCTGGTATTTCTGCCTCTGTACATATTGAATTAGTTGTGATCCTGTCTGGAAGGTATTACACGGCTGACTACATTTCCCTGAAGCTTGTATGCTTTTATTGATTTAGTCTTATTGTCATCGCAGGGTGATTAGTTATTGATGTTTCCACTTCTCAATTCAGACAAAAACAGATAGAAATAATTAGTTAAAGTTTATTAAATTGATTTCTATTATAGAAAATGAATGTGCTTTGCATGGTTTTAATCTAGCCTGCTGACAAACTCACCATAGATGGGTAGAAATGAAGTTAATGGCATTATAATGTATGTTGGATAATAGAAAATCAACCAGTAGAAAAACACTGTTACTTGCTGTTTGGATGTAGTTTGGCCTCTTCAAGTAAGACAATCTTTATGACACAATCTTAAACACTGCACAACTATTATATCAATGTCAGAAGATAATATCCCCCTCCCGTGGAGCACAACAAGCCAGAGTTTACAAAGCACTAGCCACCACAAAGTGCCTGCCTTTCAGTGCCATGTGTGTTTGTCATGGTTCATATACTGTATGTCTTCACCCATGTCTCATTATTATATGTATAAATATACAGTATATATACATTCCCTTGTCAGTGCATTGGATCTTTTGTGAAGTGATACACGTCACTGTCACTGTTAGTATACCTGGCTTTTTATTCTTAGTTACAGGCTTACATTTTTTATTTATATTATTTTCTTCTCATTTTTGTCCTCGTTTTGCTTTCATATTGCAGTTTGTTAATTGTTTGCCTATTCTATGTTTGTCTGTCATTTCAGATTGTTTGCCTTTTCATTCTAAATAAATGTTTTTTATCCAGCACTTGCATCCGTTTTCACCATTGATCATTGATTGTTTTTATCTGCAGAGGATGGCTCAAATTCCCTCTCAGCTGATGATGAGGATGAAGACGATGATGAAGGAGACCATATTTCAAAATCGAAACGCAACAAGTATGTCCTAATTTAGTAGATGAAGTTGGTTGTAAGGGAATATGGTTAAACATGAACGAACGAACGAGCGAGCGAGCGAGCGAGCGAGCGAGCGAGCGAGCGAGCGAGCGAGCGAGCGAAAGAAAGAAAGAAAGAAAGAAAGAAAGAAGAAAGAAAGAAAGAAAGAAAGAAAGAAAGAATTTCCCAAACACTATTTACAAGCAGGATGGTTTTAAAAAATCTGTCAGTGAAAAGACATTCAAACTTTACTAGCTGAAAGTGATTTCTGAGAGTAAATTTTAAATATTTGCTCATAGCTCAATAGACATTTTACTGTAATGAATTCAGTTTGTATTTCATGTTTATTCTGTGACACTCAGTATTTTGTTGTTATATATATACAGTGGAACCCGGTTATGTCGATGTCCTAGGGGTCGCCAAAAATCATCGAGGTAACCGATGATCGAGATGAACGAAAATCAAAATGGCGGCAATATATTAACGTGCTTGAAATTTCTTTATGTACATGATGTGCGTTAATAAATGAGAATGTGCATGCACGTGTTTTTGGAGGGTTTTTTACACAACAGCGTTGCCGTGATTTGTTTGATGAAGTCATGCTATAAAAATGCACATACATGTTTGTTAACTGTCAGGAATCCACCTGCCACGCCCCCTTCGGCCCCCTTCGGCGAAGCAGGTGCTTTCTCGGCCGCTTTCTCTGAAGCTTCCGGCTTCAATCGCGCACATATGGTGCTCGTTTATCATCATCACCAGCTCCTATTTAAACTTCCACACTCTCACTGTCCGTTATTGTTGGTATATGTTGGTTCACGGCGGTCGTTGTTATCGCTCATGTGTATCCCGGTACGTGCCTTCCCACCGGCACTCTCTCAACGGCTGCGCTTTTCTTCCCAAAGTGCATCGCGGATTCCCCCCGATCCTGCCGGTGTTCATTCTATGCTTTTGCTGCTCATCCCACGTTCCGCACCGCGCTCCTACCCAGCGCGGCTTTTGCCTCCCGTTCATCGCATAACATTTAACAACAAAAGGCATATGTGCACTAACCAACAGCAGAGATTCACCAGTATACAATACAACACCTGTAGCATCTGTGAGGCTTGATTTTTCCTCCACTTTCGTGAGTTCTTCTGTGGCTGCACAGCGCCGATCGAGATAACTGACGTTAAATGGCAAATTTTTCCCCCCTTGTGCTTGAGATATTAGGGTTCGGCGACATAAAAAAGTCGACATAACCGATAAAAAATGCTTAGACAAAGCGAGAATTTGGCGGTTTCACTTCAAAAACGTCGACTTAATAGGGTTGTCGAGTTAACCGAGGGCGAGATAAGTGGGTTCCACTGTGTATATATATATATACAGTTGTGTTCAAAATTATTCAACCCCCAATGCTGTAAATGGTTTTAGGGAATTTAGTGTACATTTGTAATTGTATTCAGAATGAAATCCTACAAGGACTTCTTAAAGAACCATATGCAACTAAAATGACATCAATTAGTTTTGTAATACAGTAGTAAATGTTTCTTTTGTGAATTCTTCATTGACATAATTATTCAACCCCTTAAAGACTACCACTCTGAAGAACAGAGGTTCAATTAAGTGTTTTCAGTCAGGTATTGAAAACACCTGTGGATATCAGGGAGCAGCAATAAAGCCTAATAAGCACCAATTAGGCAGCTTTAAAATGACTGTGATACTCAGCTCCTTCTAGACATTTACTGGTGTGGTTACAAACATGGTGAGGTCAAGAGAATGGTCCAGGAAGACAAGAGAACAGGTGATTACTCTTCACAGGAAGGGCAATGGCTATAAGAAGATTGCAAAGATGTTAAACATACCAAGAGACACCATAGGAAGCATCATTCGCAAATTCAAGGCAAAGGGCACTGTTGAAACGCTACCTGGTCGTGGCAGAAAGAAGATGCTGACTTCGACTGCTGTGCGCTACCTGAAGCGTAGAGTGGAGAAAAGTCCCCGTGTGACTGCTGAGGAACTGAGAAAAGATTTGTCAGATGTGGGTACTGAAGTTTCTGCTCAGACAATACGGCGCACCCTGCGTAATGAAGGCCTCCATGCCAGAACTCCCAGGCGCACCCCCTTGCTGTCCCCAAAGAATAAGAAGAGTCGACTGCAGTATGCCAAAAGTCATGTGGACAAACCACAGAAGTTTTGGGATAGTGTTCTGTGGACTGATGAAACAAAATTAGAACTGTTTGGGCCCATGGATCAACGCTATGTTTGGAGGAGGAAGAACAAGGCCTATGAAGAAAAGAACACCTTGCCTACTGTGAAGCATGGCGGGGGGTCAATCATGCTTTGGGGCTGTTTTGCTTCTGCAGGTACTGGGAAGCTTCAGCGTGTGCAAGGTACCATGAATTCTCTTCAGTACCAGGAGATATTGGATGACAAGGTGATGCAGTCCGTCACAAACCTGAGGCTTGGAAGGCGTTGGACCTTTCAACAGGACAATGATCCCAAGCATACCTCCAAGTCCACTAGAGCATGGTTGCAGATTAAAGGCTGGAACATTTTGAAGTGGCCATCGCAGTCACCAGACTTAAATCCGATTGAGAACCTCTGGTGGGACTTAAAGAAAGCAGTTGCAGTGCGCAAGCCTAAGAATGTGACTGAACTTGAGGCTTTTGCCCATGATGAATGGACGAAGATACCCGTAGATCGCTGCAAGACACTTGTGTCAAGCTATGCTTCACGTTTAAAAGCTGTTATAACTGTAAAAGGATGTTGTACTAAGTACTAAGATTGAATGTCACTTGGGGGTTGAATAAAACTGATAATGATGTGAGCTCAGAAAAGACATTTGTGGTTATTTCATTATAAATGTTATGTTATATTTGTCTGACCTACACGTGCCTCTTTGATTTAATTGTAAGCAGGATGACTGACTGATCATAATCAATGTCAAACTGAACAAAACAATCAATTTCAGTGGGGGTTGAATAATTTTGAACACAACTGTATATATATATATATATATATATATATATATATATATATATATATATATATATATATATATATATATATAAACTTTGACTGTTTGAAAAGGAACACATGTATTTTTGTTTGTCAGTTTTGATGCAAACCAACACAACCGATCCAAGATTGCCTGAGCGATGTGGTCCTGATTCACATTCAAGCAATGTCTAGTACAATTCTATTACAGTGAGAAAGTGAATTGATCCTGAATAGGCAATTTTGTGTTGTTTGGGAATATGTGAAATTAAATTGTTGTGTAATTTCTACAACAAGCATGATTAACATTAACATAATTATAATTCATTTGAATTTGAATAGCATGATGAGCATGGAAGACATCTGGGAACAGATAGAGGGAAATACCCATCACATATTGTCTTTATTATGCCTTCTAATTTAGATTGGAAGAGCCGTATAGTAATTCTGCATCTGGTAGTGAGGAGCGGAATACAGAGAGGTGCACTGCGTCCAATCAGATTATCCTACCACTGGAGCTGCGGATCACACGCTTCAGAGATATGCTCTTAGAGAGAGGGGTAAGAGTACTAAAAGCACTTTAAATAAGCTTCAGTAAGTAAAGCAGAGGTACAGTTCATTAAATATGGCTTCAGGGGCACTTTAAAATTCATAGTGAGTTCTGAGAATTAATTTCTGAGTTAAAATGAAGATCACTGGCCTCTTAGTCTTCACTCTGTAGTTGATCTAATATGAATATTAAATAAATATAATATTAGCTTTCCAGCTGACATTTGGGCATGTGATATTGTTGCCTTTATCGTTGCTTGCATGCACATATTTGTCTTTCCATCTTATTATCAGGTGTCTGCATTTTCAACATGGGAAAAAGAATTACATAAAATTGTGTTTGATCCACGTTACCTGCTTCTGGGACCGGAGGAGAGGAAGCAGGTAAGGCTGAGTTAAGGTTATTTACTTAAGACTTGCCCTTATTAACCTAGATGTCATTTCAATGACCAATACTGCATCCTGTTTTTTTTCCCTCCTTTGAAGATTTTTGATCAGTTCGCCAAAGCCAGGATAAAAGAAGAATATAAAGAAAAAAAGAACAAACTCCTGCAGGCGAAAGAGGAGTTCAGGAAATTACTTGAAGAGTCCAAAATTACATCCAAGTATGTTCCTGTGTTGTCTCTTTATTATTTTAGTTTTTATGTTAGTGCAGTGTGTACCATTAAGAAAACATGTCGCCCCAATATCTTGACCTGAGATTTATATATTCAGCCATTGTGTTAATAATGGATGTGATCTGCGAAGCAGGTGTAAGCTTCTATGACTTGGGATGTTTGATCTTGTTTCCTTTTGCTGATTCCCGGAAGAAATGAATTCCAATTCAAGTCTGTTTGAAGGTTTACTTTTTGCACCATGAAAAAAAAAGTATTGTTTCTTCCTTTACAACATGGTTTCTAGTAAATCATTTATAATGATGACACATTTACCTTTTTACGGAATTGCGAAGTACCTTTATAAAGCATGCATGAGTATTAATATTTACAGACTTCCTAAATAAGAGGAAGTATGTCTTTTAAAAAGTGCCAATACAGAGATAACAGGAGATGAATGATCTCAAAATTTTCCCTAAGCCACTAAACATTTCTAAGTCCTTAGCCAAACCATTAAGAACAATAGTTTTTGTGTAAGCACTGAACTTCAAGCCGAAGTTTGGTGGACAGGGCTAGTGTAAAAGCACTACTAATGTGTCTGGATATTGATGATTCCCTTGTATCCATTTTCTTAGCCCTGAGGACAAAAATATATCAAGTACTCAACTCAAGTTCATATCCAAACAGCAAATCAACAATAACCATACCTGTATTAAATCACAAAAGTAGCACAGGGAGATGAGCAGCACATGTGCGAATGAGCAACAGTATATCATCGCTGCAGTGAAATGGAAAATTGGATGGCTCCAGCAGCCTGTGACAGCTTGGCTGATTTATTTCTTCTTTTTTTTCCCCCATGTAGGTCAACTTTCAAAGAGTTCTCAGAAAAGTATGGCCGAGACCCACGTTTTAAACGTGTTCCCAAGCAGAAGGACCAGGAGCTGCTTTTCTCCCAGTTCATCAGTGGGCTCAAGAAGCGTGATAAGGAGAACCGAATGAGGCTGAGGAAGATGAGATGAAGTTTCAGCAGACTGTGAAATAAACTAATTTGTTTTAACAGAATGCCTTTTTGACAGGAATCAAGTCAAACTGCACAAGGACACATTATGCCACTGCATCTGACTAAGTAAATAAAACCTATTGCAGGGTCTGGAGTTTTTATCTGAACTCTGGATATTCAGAACAAAGCGCACAAACAGCAAAAGCACCAGAGCCAGCCGGGTTCAACTTTCGAGGTGGTTTAATTCTGAGACTGATCTGTTTCATATTGAAGCTCTAAAATTCAATGTTGCAAGATGTCATAATTAAAAAAATTTATTTCAATAAATAGGCAAACTGTACTGTTGGAAGCCATTGACCTGAGCATACAGGTATCAAGTGTTTTTTTTAAGACTGTAAATACATGTTGACAAATGCGCGCTGTAACAAAGTTTCGTGAAAGTGTAACGTCGAGTATGTGGAGCGTCACAGGAGAATATCTGATTCTTTGTGAGAATCGCCGTCATGTTTTGGTTGATTTTGTTTAGGGTGTCAAAAGTGTTCATTGTGATAAATAAATAAAAAAATTGTGAGTGTTGTTGGAGGACTGAAATGATATAATTGACATCTCTTTTAAATCGGTCTCGTGTTCTCGAATTTGTTTTCCAATCAGAATTCTTGCCAGGAAAATATTTAAGAAAGGAGTATATAAAATGTATTATTGAACATTATCATTACAGAGGATATTTGTTCTCACAGTAGAGACAAGATTATTCTGATGTTTCTGGTTTTGAGTTACAACACCAACACAATGTTTCCAAATGGATTAGAAAAAAAGATATATTATAAGACTGAATGAGACCTAATATAATAAAATTGTGGATTTGATTTGTCAAAATTATTTGACCTGGCAGCAGTGTTTGTATTAAAAAATTACACACACACACACACACACACACACACACACACACACACACACATTCTACATTACATGCAAAGATGTACACATTAGTTTTACAGGCATAATAAAGCAAATTGTTTATCTTTTTCAAGCCTTATTTGTTTCGAATTGTTTCATAATTCATCTAAATGCATTCATCCTAATATATATATATATATATATATATATATATATATATATATATATATATATATATATATATATTTACATATGCTGTCATTGTTTTAGCAGAGGCAGCTGTAATTGCACTTAAGGCCATGTGCAACTACATGACTTTCAAAATCTTAGGACCTCTGACTAATTCACACTACATGACTACATGACTTTGACTGCTTGTAATCAGTTGTGTGGTGATGTTGGGGTGTACACACAGCTGAGGCTCACACATTTACTTAGAGGGAATCATGCTGAATGTCTCCTGAGCCTAAAATTCCATTTTCTCAAGAAAATAAATGTGTTGTCTAATATCTGACTTTGTATTGATTGTGTCTGGAAAACCAGAACCAAAAAAACTTTACAGAAAACAATTAGCAAATATTTGTCAGGGAGAACCATCCAAGTACAAAAAAACCCTAATTTTTTTAACCCAGAATTCATTATGCTGATTTTTTAATTTTTAATTTTTATTTATTTTTTGCTGTACCTAATATACATCGGGGTATTATGTACCAAATAATGTCTTAAAAATACAATATTATTACACTTAACTTTTACCCTTATTTTCTCCCCAGATGGTTGATATAAAACATTTAGGGATGCACTATGCAGGAGAGCAGATGAATTAGTTTTTCTCTTGGGTTCTCATTGGCTATTTCTCAAACATGCTTACAAATATCAGAGTCTTGGCGATGATTTGCAGACTGAAAAAATCTCTAAGCGCTAAATGAGCAGTTGCCACAGGAGCATGTACCGAGTAGTCAGCAGGATTTCAGGGGAATAGTCACTAAACCCCAAAATCTTACAGACAAAATTATCCAAGGGCTAAAAATCAGGCATCATCAGCATCCCCACCACCTTCTCTCATTCTTGACAGAGTGTGTTAAATGATGCACTGAAAGAAATCATAGGAGGGGAGATCGGTAGGCAAATAGACAAAGAATAAAATGAGCTGTACATGAGGGTAATAACGAGTAATGCATAAAATAAGATTCATTAATGAACATTGCAAAAAATAAAAAATTTAATAAAGAAATAAAGAAATAATAATAAAGATTTAGTTTTCATTTTTGTTTATGGTCAATTTTTCCACATTAATTCTGATTAAAATTCCGGCTATTATTGTTCGGTGAATTACATTATTAACATTATAACATTAACACAATAACATTATTGTTCCCAAGTGCATACAATTAAAAATTGTGATTTGGCATTGTACTTTGGACTAAGGAAAAGGACATATTCCAAAATGGCACATTTTTAGTCATGTGACACAGTAATTTGATTCATTCAACAACAACAACAAAATTAAAAACAAGATGGTGGATGAGGATGTGCTACAGTCGGTTGCCTGCTATCCAGTTTGATATCACTGTTAAATATTAATGTCAATTTAAACAATTTTCAGATTGCCTTGATTGAAAGAGATTTTTAGGTGCTTCATTTTAGACCAAGCAATTTAGGTAGAAATACAAAAGTGTAGAGAGAGCTTTTAAAGAATAACATTTTCAGATCTATCTGGGTTAACCCGGCTGAAAATTCATGATAAAAACCATTTGTATACATTTTAATATTTTCAAATCCTTATCATTTGACTTATGTTAACTGAGGTGCTGCATTCAAGTTTGTCAAATGTTGCTAAATCTGGAAGTGCTATTGTTTTTGTACATGTTGAAAGATGTAAATAGCAATACTATATGCCTACTGCTATTCCCATGGGTTTAAATAGAAAACACTGATTACTGAATTACTGAGTATTTGAATTTATTGGCATATACTTTATTTGTTGTTGCATATTTCTCCCTGAGAGATGCACCCTACTCCATAATAGGTTAGTTCAGTGTAGCCTTACAATGTAGTGTTGTGCATTAATGTTGACATTATTTTGACAAAATAATTAGCAAAGCTGTTCGCAGATTGGAAAATCTTTAATTTCTTATCTTACTGTGAAAAATTGCACTCAGCATGATGCTAATTGGAGTCAAAGTCTCATGAGACTTACAAGTTTCCACTTGTCTTCATAATAAAACTTCATTCACAGCTTCACTAGTTCTCACATGCAGAGTGGTGAGAAAAAAAAAAAAAGAAACACATTCAGTTTAATTTACTCTGCATTTTTTACTTTTTTTTAAACATCCAGCATACATCCATTGCAAATTTGTACCTTATAAAGTTGAACTTTTTTATTTAATAAAGGTTACTCTTACTCACATAATCATGGTCCAGGATGACCCCCATAAATGTATTATTAACAAATTTCCCAAATAAGATGAAGTGGTCATTCAAGCTGTGAGAGTGACAGAGCAGGGAAAGTAATAAAATATGTTGAAAAGTTTTCTCTTATTAAATATTTAAACACCTTAATTTGCACGTCAGAATGACAACCAGACAGTCAAAAGATAATTTTCCAATTATCCAGCCAATTAGCTCCTGGCAACTGGCAGTTTCAGGATGAACACATAAAAGAGCAAAGACATTTTTAGGTATATTAGAGCTTCAGAATGCACACTGACAAAAATTTCATTATTAAGTAAGAATTTACTGAACTGAAGTTATCTTTTTTTGAAGGCCTGGTTTAAGTGACAGGTTTATCATAATAGAAGACCATATATAAAAAATCATTTAGACTTTCAAATGTTCATCTTTATTAAAAAAGTGCGATTTCTTTTACATTGGATAAAACAGATTTATGTAAAAGCAACCTTATTTTTAGGATCAGATCTATTATAGTATCTAAAAAACAAAGGTTTAGATAAACATTAGCATAATACAAAAAAAAAAAAAAACCATTAAAAAAATACACCTAATTGCTTAGTTAAATCCAGCAAATTGATATCCTTCCACTAAATAATTATTGCAGTGATTACATCAATGTTTGCTGCAGTTAAATCCTAAAAAACCCAACAACAACAGTAGAACTCAAAGTAAGAGCATTTCCAAACACACAATGAAATAAAAACTTAAACAGCTGTGTAGCCTTAAGAAAATCACTTATCAGTAAAACTAACCAGGAGAAAAAAGGCCTCAATTTACCAGGGAACATAAAGATTGGACTCTGGAGTAATAGAAAAAGGTCATATGGTCTGCTGAGTCTAGATTTACCGTGCTCGAGAGTGATGGGCACATCAGGGTAAGAAGAGAAGCAGATGAAGTGATCTTGCCTATGCTTACCATACAAGTCTGTGGGGAGAGTATTATGATCTGGGGATGCTTCAGTTGGTCAGGTATAGGTTCAGCAACATTATGTTCCCAATAAAATTGATGTCACCTGACTACCTGAGTATACATAATAAGCAGGTTTATCCCATAAAAAGAGTCCAACCCTTAACCCTATTGAAAATCTTTGGGATTAGATGGAGAAGACTTTATGCATCAGTCTGACTATCCGTTTATCAATACATGATCTTGGCAAGAACATAATGCAACATTGGATAGAAATAAATTATGTGAAATTGCATCATTTTATGGGAACAATGTCATAATATGTGCCATTAAAAATAATTATATTAAAAAAATGCATAAATAAAACTAAATTTTGGTGTGTGCAGTTTTTTCCTTGGCCAGGCAATGTATATGTGAGTAACCTGACTTTTTAGGTAGTGAAAAGTTTCACATTACGGCATGAAATTGCAGTTTTATGTTTGATGATATTCTCTAGATGAGACACAAGGTATTATAGATAAGTTGAATAAAGCCTTATTGGTGCATTCCAAAAGGCAAAACAAAGATCATGAAGCAAGATAAAGCGGTCACAGATTGATTGAATCCATTTGCAAATGTGGAAAAGTCAACAGGTCTTCTCCATCACTCCACCACTCTAAAACATAGCTAGAAGTAAATGTAGCAGCTTCAGGCTGTGTGTGCTAGAAGTCCATTTTGGCTCCTCAGCAGGAGCCCAGACCCTTTGGTTTCCATTTCATGCATCCATCTACACTGATACATTATTGAAATTGCAAGTGATTCAAGCCATAATATATAGTGGTGAAATAGCTGAGAAATATCGCCCGTGCCCTTGCAAGTCCCCTGGCATTGTGATAAAATGTATGCAAATGTACACGTGAGAGAAAAAGACATTCATGTGGGATCTAATTTCAGCTAACCGACATGTGTGCCATTCAAACGGAGTGTTTAAGCACAAAACAAACACGTCTAAAAGCAGGTAAATGGTCATATGCTGTTGCCTGTGTATACATTACACACACCTTTTCCTCAAATATATTATCACTGACATTCAAACATCCTTAACGACTGAAAACACAGTGGCATAGTGTGTGCATGCTGAACAGGTGGAAAGCAGCTAGTAGACAAGCAGTGTTTGTAATGTAAGAGATGAATCACAACGTCAGCTAGTAGCGTGTCATGGGAAAGGAGTCGCAGGGGAAATTAAATGAGATTTCATTTGAAAGAGCAGCTCAGAGGTATTTTCCCCCCTTGATGAATGAAATTCACAAGCGTTTGGGGTTATAGGAATTTTAAAAGAGTCCAGAGACAAAGAGAGACAGATAGGAGTGAAAGAAAAAAAAACATACATTAGGTACATTAACACTGAGTCCAGAATCAATACTATACAATAGAAGCAGGTATAAGTAATATTACATTAGTCTACATATCTAGGTCCAAATTATATGCACACACTGCATAAAAATACAAAAGGCATTTCAAGTGATCCAACAAAATGGATACTTTCGTGAAAAAAAGTCAATCATAAGACTACACTGCTTTTAAATTACAGATTGAGATCTACACTGCAACTAGGAACTAAGTAGTATTACATTCACACTATTTAAGAATTAAATATTAACAATAATTAGTAATAAATTCAAATTCCAAGGTCACCATCTGACATACAGATAAAATGACTATGAGCTTTAGTGAAGTAATAAACATACACAGAGTGATGTCTTTATGCAGGAAATCTCCTTGGGATTGAACACAGACACAATTACTCCTGCGAGGTAATAAATCTATTCTACTTGTTTTCCAATAGTGTTATAGCTTTTGTCAGTTTTGAAGGACCATGTGCAAATTGGCTCAGACTGATACATAGATACTTCAAAATGCATGATGTGTTGACCACTGCCTCCTCCAGTCATGTATTTTACAAATATCCTGGCATCTCTAAAGTGTTAGAGTAGGCTACTTTGCACTAAATAGTAGTTCTTCATTAAGAAGCTAAGCACCATTTGAGGAGCTGATTGCACCTCTCCTGGGATATACATACAGTTTTTTTATTTTTATTTTTTATTTTTTTCTTACTCCCTGCATAGTTACCCATAATTATTTGAACAATTTTAAAATGCTTAAGTTCAAAAGGCAAGCAAAAAAACTTGAATAAGGCTTTACAAAAGAAAAGGAATGAAGAGAAAAGCCACTGCAAACACCAGCTCTTTCAACATCTCATGTGCTTGACTGGCATACTGATATTTACAGTAATAATCGCAAGCTGTCATTCATCAACCGAGTCATACATGATAAAACAGTGCTGATGTTTCCTTTCTTCACTCCCTTATCTGATTTGGAAAAGGCAAGAGGTTTCTGACCTACCCCTCTCAATACAGTCTCATCTCATAAGGTGTGTGATGAAAGCATGTTGGAACATTAGGAAAGTTCAGGTTTAGCAAACGGGAAATATGAGCTCTATCATTGTATGGCTGCATATTAGTCAGTGACATTGTGATGAATAAAACGCAATAGAGTGAGCCTATCCAGGGATATTAATATGTTTATTAATTAGATGGAAATGAATGAATAACAACAATTGAAACATTTTACAAATTTCCTGTTATCACTCTTGTTGTTCTGTCACTATTCTCTCGTTTCTCTCATATTCCTATGAATCCAGGAATCACATATTAAAAAAACCTCTTGACTGTTACAAAATGATGACACTTAAGAGACGTGTACATGCATGTCTTTCTTTGTTAATTACCAACAAACTACTATAACCAGTTACATATTGGCCTCATATAATGTTTGATAGATAGACTGCTATGCAAGTCTCTGTAGATGTAATACATT
The DNA here is from genome assembly GCF_014805685.1 of Silurus meridionalis. NCBI lineage: Eukaryota > Metazoa > Chordata > Actinopteri > Siluriformes > Siluridae > Silurus > Silurus meridionalis. Next base: position 19,229,704 of record NC_060890.1, read on the forward strand.
AGAACAAACACATTTGTATAAACCTGATTTAAATTGCAGCTACAAATACGGTCAGTGCTGCTGTCATAAAAACATGAATCAATACATTTCAGATTAGAGCAAAAATAATAGGAAATGTACAGTGTAAAGGTACACTATGTATGTGAGGAATTTACATCTGGGCCTGCTGATGGGGTGAAATGAAATCTTCCACAAATCTCATGAGAGAGAAAAAAACAACTTTACGATAAAAAGCAAGCACTCCAGCACTAATTAATAGTTTATCACTGAAACACTGATTAACACTTATCTTTAAGCACTTGAAAGTAGTTACTGAATCATTTCAAAACTAAATAATTTGGCTCCATCATAACGCTAGATCCAATCTTTTTAATCCATTGAGATATGCCAGAAGATCCAGAAAAGAATAAATACTCTGTACATACTACTCTACAGAAAACTGGCCAAGCTTTGTGAAGTGATGAAGGCAGTTGAAGGTCTCACTTTTGTAAAGCAAAGCAAGATTGCAATGCTGATTGCATAAGGCTATAAAATATAAAGTCTCATCATTCATGAAATATGCAAAAAGTCATGTGCAATGCTCCTCTTTATTAGTAGCATCTGTTCTTGCATTATTTCAGCATTACCAGGAGGAAAAGGCTGTGGCCATAGCCTGTGGACAATGTCCTTCACAGAACTTAACTTCTAAAGGTTCTTTCTTTATGACTTTCTTTACTCAAGTCTGACAGGAAATGAAACACATGCACAATTTTAATTAACACTTTTTAGGGTATAGTTCTACATAGCTATCAATCACAGTTTAGCAAGATACCCTGAAACATTGTTGTTCTAAAAATTTTCTATCCATGACGAGTTAATAAGTTTTATTTTAGGGGAACGAGAAAGGGGTGCTAAGAATATTTCTTTATTCATTTATTTGTTTGTGAGTGATGTTTAGCAAGTAATTTATATTAATCATGGTGCTAGTAGTATTTATATGAATCAGGTGCTTGTAGATCCAGATCCTGTCCAAGAAATGCTTTAAGTTATTCACCCTTTCTGAGATGCCAATCCATTACAGAATACATAATTGCATTTTAAATTTGCCAATCCATCTATCTGCATCTTTTCAAGAGAAGATTCAGAAAACATAGAGAAACCTGACAAGATGAGAACATATGAAACTCAATAAAACAAACAATAGCCTGAGCTCAGGATTTTGGAGATGTGAGGTAGCAATGCTGCCTGGCATGTCACCATTACTATGTTTAAATGTTGAGGTATGTGCTGCAGTTAAAGCCTTTAGTCCGGTAAGGTTGTTGTAACAAATTATACTTTCGTATTGCGTTATCAGAAATGTTTCCATGATGAAACCATATATATGGAAATGTGTGAAAAACAGCAACGGAGTGCTATTACAGAAAAATTCAGAATTGTTTTATTATTATTTATTTTACCAAATGAAATGTATAGAACATTTAGGAGAGAGAGAGAGAGAGAGAGAGAGAGAGAGAACATCTGTATGGTTATATAACTGGCCCAGACCACAACATATATAGAACTTCTAATGGACCTCAGAAAAGGAAACAAATATAAAGCAAATCAATCATAACAGAGAAGTAATGAGGTGAAATCTTCTGACTTTTTTTTTGTTTGTAAGCAGCGTGTGTGTGTGTGTGTGTGTGTGTGTGTGTGTGTGTGTGCAGCTAAATAAATGCAATCCATTCACTATGAAAGCAACTGACATACATCCAATCAACCCTATGCTACATTATAATACTTTCCTGGTTCAACTTCTCTGCTTCCCTGCCTTACGTTTACATTACAATTTTGCACCTCTTCCTGCATTTGTGTTGAAAAGGATGCTCTTCAACACAACATTTCTCCTTTTGCTAGATAGTACTAGCTATTCTCGGAAAGGTTATCACATACCTGATGCTCAAATAGAATGCGGATTACAGATTTAACAGAAGGGTGGTTAAGCATGCCGAACCAGCGGGAGGATTATGTTCATGCATTACTGCAGCATTCAAACAAAATAATCACCCGAGGAGATTTCTTCACTGACATTTTCAGAGCTTATCCACACTCCCCAGATATCCACACTGTTAATTTATTTGGATATTTGTGTACAATTATAAAACAAATTCTTGATTTAAAGATATCTTTTCTGCAAATGTCTAATTAATTCATATAAATAGTGTCTCAATATAGACTCAATGAGCGTGCAGGATATTTCATTCATCTTTATGGCTTGTGATGACAAACGCGTTCTAAATAAGAGGCCAGACATTCCCGTAATATTAATCACCAGTGGATTTAATGACTGCGGTCTTGGTGAAATAAACTCCATCACATGGTCTGGCTCCTGGTTCTTGGCAAATGTATCGGAAGCTCATTTCCTGCTATTGGATTTTTAATGGTTTGCCTTTTATCAGGAATTTAGAGCAGAAGGAGCTGAAAAGGTCATAGCTCCGTCAGAGTTTATCAGTGGTACAAAACATTTTGCTCTGTTGTCTCAGTTCAGAGGTGATAAATGACAACGGCACAAACACACACCCTGAAATGCATGCACAGTCGCCCGAACTCCATTCTAAGCTGCTCCATCATCAGTGATTAGATCTTGACAGAACTGCTTGCTAATCTTTAAAACGTTCATGTATCAAATTCTGCTGGTTACATTTTATACTTCATAAAATTAATGTTCAATGCCTCAACAAAGACCTTTTTCTCACCCTTATACAGGTTCTGATCAAAAGCTAGAGTTTTTGACATAATTACATTTCATGCACTTGTACTCTCGCTAAACTTTGTTTCCCTCTAAGAATTCAGTTCCATTAATACTGCAACATATTTCAACCTTTAAGTAGCATGACTGAGCAGGTGTGTGATTACTGTGTTTTACCACATTATTTGCTTACACAGAAATGAAAAATCTATTTAATCAAATCACACTTATAACAAGAGGTTAAAGACAGCGGTAGTAGCACACAATTAATTTTTTTTTTCATTGAGCACTACACTATTAAGAATTGTTCAGTTGAAGACACCTGTAAATAAGCAGCTCCTACATTTTTTAAATAGGATGAATATATAATTAAAAATATAGTTGTGTTGGCCTGAACCAACATTAATATCACAAAACCTGATTATATTCTGTTCATTTATGCTACAGGGATTGAGTCTGCAGAGTTATTTGAATGAAACTGAAAGTTTTTTTTTCCACTGTGTCTCATCCTAAGACATTTTTATAGTTAATACTACAGCATTAATTCTGATTGGTCAGAATGTGCTGTAAGGGAAAAAATTGTTTTTATAATTCATTGTTTTTTTTCATTGGGGCTTGCAGTGAGGATGTATGAGTGAACAAAAAACAATGATAAGGTGAGAAACCAATGATAGGGTAAAGATTTTGGTGACATACTGTATAAAACATTATTTCATCTCCAGTGTCACCACTTTGCAAAAGTCAGAGATAAAGCTTTTACAAAGTGTTCTAACATATGCAAGTTTTCAGGATAGACCGTGATGAATGATTGCTTCAGTAAAGAGAAAAAAGAGAGGCTAGGCAGGAAATTTCTATTTCTAGCTTCTATATAGAACTAATAGAAATAATCTATATTAGGGAAATGAAGGACATTCTCTTATTGGAAACTTTTTTATGTAAACAGAGCACTTCACTGCAAAAAGCAGATATTCAGCATGACTTAAAGATCAGCTGTTTCATGGATCTTGTCTGAGTAACTATAGGCATGTTCATCTTTTAGAGCTGAATTTAAGTGGCTTAAAGTAAACAGTTAAAATTTGTTAGCGGGGTTCTCAAGGATTCATGCTCAGGGGAAGTGTTTGTAAAGACGCTAAATTCTGATACAAGGACAATCCGAGAGTTACTCTTTAATGCTAAAATGCTGACCAAATTATCTGCAAAATATGCATTATTAAAGAATAACATGCTAGAAAAGACTCAGTGCTGGAGTGTTATAATACAACATAAAGTGAAATGAACACAAAGTGGAATATTTTTGCATAACAGCTTAGAGTGATGTGTGTTAGTCTTCTTATATATTAAATAAATAAAAAATATAACCATAACTTCTGTGTCAACCACAGATCCATACATTTATGCAAATATGTGATCTGCTTAGAAATGCTGAAACAGTTGTAATGTAGTATAAATAATTGTATACAGTATATACATGCAATAAAAACACTTTCCAATAAAATTTTTAATCCTACCTGTCTGATCGTTACCATTTTGTAGACTTAAATGGAGAGCTATCCAGATTAATGCAGTAAATGATGGGGTGCCACAAGGTTCAGTTTTAGGACCCCTGCTTTTAACAATATGCTTCCCTTGGGAAATATTATTAGAAGGCATGGGATAAGCTTTCACTGTTATGCTGATGATACCCAAATATATATCTCAACAAAACCAGACCATACAGCTCAATTTGCTCGGATAACCGAGTGTGTCAAAGAATTAAAAGATTGGATGACATAACTTTCTATTATTGAATTCTAATAAGACAGAGATGTTGCTCATTGGCGCAAAAACCAGTACTCAGAATTTCAACCTGCATTTAGAAGGATGTACTGTAACTATTAGTTCAACAGTAAAAGACCTGGGAGTTCTTTTAGACACCATGTCTTTTGAAAATTATATCAACCATATTACAAAAACAGGATTCTTTCACCTTAGAAATATTACTAATCTAAGAAACATGTTGTCTATATCTGATGCAGAGAACCTCGTCCATGCATTCATGACCTCCAGACTGTACTATTGTAATGTATTACTAGGTGGTTGTCCTGCATCATTAATATACAAGCTACAGTTAGTCCAAAACGCAGTTCTCACAAGTTCGGGAAAATATGACCATATAACCCCAATCTTATCATCCCTATACTGGCTACCTGTTAAGTTTTGAATCGACTACAAACTACTGCTACTTACTTACAAAACACTAAATGGTTTAGCTCCCATGTATCTATCCAGTCTTCTAACACGCTACACCCCGTCATGCTCTTCTAGTAAGCAAAGTCCACTAAAGATGGTAGAGCATTCTCACATTTAGCTCCTAAACTTTGGAATAGTCTTCCTGACAGTGTTCTTGGCTCAGACTCACTCTCCCAGTTAAGTGCTGATTAAATACATCTTTTTAGCAAGGTCTACACATAACATACATATCATAACCTTGTGCTCCAGTACATCAGATTAAACACATTTTCAACTTGTGCTTGTTAATATTATTAACAGCAGCTACTTTAAATCCTCTCCTCTCCACTGCTTCTCTTTCTCTACCCATCCCGAAGCATCCTGAGGTTATGCCAGCTGCAGTCACATCCCACCTTTGGACATCCCACCTTTGGACTTTGGAAATTATGGACTTTTAAAAAAGTAAATGCCGAGCCTGCAAACATCCCGAAACATCTAGAGACGTACCAGCGCCATTTGGATTCCACCTTGTGTGAAATTTGGACATTGGACTTCTTTAAGTGTTTAAGGGCTCTGGCACGGAGAAGCTGGTGTTGGATCTATGATGATCGCAAACGTTGAGCTATTTTATAAGATGCTTGGTAGCTCCTGGTTCCATAATCTCAAATGACTGTATAAGACTGTAGTAAGGACATTACTCACAATTTTACATTCCAATGCCCATATTATTTCTCACTCCCCAGTGTTCTGTATTGTTTAAAGATTTATAATCACACTTTTTTTATCACCCAAATGAGGATGGGTTCCCTTTTGAGTCTGGCTCCTCTTAGATGTTATGAGGAAGAAACCTTAAGAGAGTTTTTCCTTGCCACAGTCGTCATGGCTGCTCATCAGGGATAAATACACATCGTTGACCCTAACTCTTAAATTCTGTAATGCTGCTTTGAGACAATGTCCATTGTGAAAAGCGCTATAGAAATGACTTGACTTGACAATATAGGTACACCTATAGGCATATAGGACTATTGAGTGTACAGTTATATAGTTATATATACAATTCACTGTACAGTTACAGTGTATAGATATTACATGTGAATTATACTATATAAATAGATTATTTCTATATTTACAAATACAAATGCTTCAGGAGAAAAAATTAATAATCATTTTGAATGAATCTTTGGATGAAAATAGGGAATTTTTTAACGCTCATGTTCTTAGTTTATGGTCTTCAAGTCATTGAGCTCATATATTACAAAAATGCTGGGGTTGCATCTATTCCTGTAAAAATATTTGGCAAAAGCTTGACTGTGAGGAGTAGTTTCTGGAGTGGCAGTCTGCAGTGCTAATTTCTAGACATTGCGCTCTCTGATCAATACTGCATTAAAGATTCAGCCGTCTGAGTCACACTGTAATGCCAAAAGGAGTTTGATTCAAATTAGGGGCACTTGTAAGGTAGCTTTCAGCCATGCACGCCATAATTGGCACACAGCATGATAAATAATGATAGAAGTATACATGGTGATAACTACTTTTTGTTTGGTCACTCGCTGTTAAGTAACAATTATCCCGAACATGTGAGCATGTGTGCAGTGAACTTGGAAAGAACTCAGATTCAGGTTCACTTAGAGATATAGTCTGAAATAACTCAAATGGCACTCAACATCCATGGTGAGCAAAAAAGCATCTCATCATGCCAAATCTAAAGGCAGATGTGAAGAACAGGAATCTCAGGATACAGCGAGGCACACACACACTCACCAAAATGTGGAAGATGTGGCCTTTTTCTATTCTTTAACTGTCCAGATTTTCTGATTAATATTGTATATTTAAGAGGCCATATGTGAGTTCAGCAGACATTAGTTTTTTTTTTTAATCTTATTCAGATCTGTAAATTTGTCAACTGGGTACAAAGGAGTTATGGCCATGACATTTATACATATTCTTTATGATCTTCAACTTCCCAAGATGCCACATGCAACTTTAATCACACAAGACTACAAAATATATATAAAGTGACACGCTATCTTTTTTCTAGTGTTGGACATAAAATCATACCAGCAAGAAAGATGGCTAAAGCCTGGAGGGTTATTTGTTTACGGTATATTGTGCAGGAGAACGGTGGGCTGAGCGGTGTTGGTGTGTGCATCAGTGTAAAAGACTTGTTTTGTAATGCAGGGCTCAACATGCACACATGTAGTGTCTCTGAAGTTTAGGAGGCTGACATCTCCGCACAATGCTGGAGGGTAAACTTTTCTCAGGGGACTATGTGTAGCGAAAAAGTGAAACAAGTTAGTTTCAGGAACAACAATCTCCAGAATTCTGCTCATCCATCATCAGCCCTGCTTGCTGTGTCTTGGCAGTGCTGCGTTTCGTCCCCAGATATGACGCCAGCTGGGAATGGTTACTGCAATCATTCCCCTCCAGCGGTGCCTGTGTCTAGCCAAATCTGTCTCGCCTGCAAAAGCATCCGCTTTTTGTTTTATGTCATTCTTTGTGCCTGCTGATGTCCAAGTTGCCCGATCTGGTTTCCTGGCATCTTAGAGGTAAATGGTACCTGACTCTGGCGCCTGGGGACTCATTTCTCAAAGCATGCACAAAGCAAGTTCTAATTTCATATGCATGAACCATCATTTTGCATCTATATTACACAATAAATCTAGATAAATCCTACACAATAAAAAAGTATATCTGCAAAATTCATGGCTACACACATTTACATTAAAAAACACAACCTCAAAATCACCATATATGGTGATTATATAATGATTACTGTATATGCTAAATAAATAGCTGCATATAGGATGATTTAACATCATACATATTTTATGACTCCATTTGTGTGTGTGTAATCTATTGCCTGAAAAAACAAACTTAGATAAATTGTCTTTAAAACCCCTACAGTAGAAAGGGCTTGAGTGCACCAGGAATGCTATAGCTATATAGGGTGCTATAGATGACTGTAGAAAGGACATTACTCATAATCTCACACTCCGGGAAATCATGGTAGTTCTCACTCTCTGGTGTTTTGTATTGATTTTAAGATTTAGAATTACACTCTTGATATCACGCAAATGAGGATGGGTTCCCCTTTTAACCCTGGTTTCTCTCAATGTTTTCTTTACTCATAATATCTAAGGGATTTCTTTCCTTGTTACAGTTGCCCAGGCTGCTCATTAGGGATAAACACATAATTCACTTTAATTCTTAAGTTCTGTAAAGCTGCTTTGAGACAATGTCCATTGTGAAAAGCGCTATAAAAAAAAAAAACGTAAAGAAATTAAACTATGACCACCTTGCTTCTCGCCTCTCCAAAGTGGGCTGAGATGCTGACAGGTATCAGCTACAATGGCACTGGAAAATCAGCATAAAAAAATCCGGCATGCCAACTCTTTAAACATGGAATTATTAAAATTATTGTTCAGATGTGCTTATTATGAGTTTACTTTTATTCAATTTGTACTTTTTTCAGAGAGCTATGCACAATATATTCCCATACACATAGTACATGATCACACACATTCTATACATAGCATGTCGTATCGAAGTTTTATGCACAATATTGTGTATTATGTTTAATGAATGGGAAATCTGAACTCAATAAATGGAACATAATTTAAAAAATATAAAAGAAGGATGGACATTTCCCAGCTTGTTGCTGCTTTCTTATAATTTGATACATATATTAAGCAGCAGTAAGACTAGAATTCTAAGCAGGTTCAGCAAGAATGTTTAAAGCAATAAAAGACCAGGAGCTGGCGAAGAAACGGGGAAAAACAAGGTGAGAAAATAGATCAATTTGAAAAAAATAAACTTTTTACTGAGGCACTGTTTCTTAGTTGATATCACTAGGAAAGGGAGGTAGAAAATAAAAATTACAATTGCACCATTTTAGGTTCAGCAATGACTCAAGTTGTTTGCAAAGATGTTGTCCCAATGCGATGGGATCGAGAAAACCTGTGCGAGACATAACTCTCCTTTTTTCTCACAACCTCGCTCTCGTTCAGTATCCTATTTACCATTTTCCTGCTGCTGCTATGTGTAGGGTTGGATGTCACAATAGAACTGCTTATTGTTTTGCACAATTTACAGGCTTGCCATCTCTTATTCGGCTGCAATCACACGGAACAGAATGCAATCTTCAAAAAAACAAACAAGCAAATAGGATAACACCATGGATCTTCGTATAGTGATGTCTTTCGGTATAATGGCTATAATACAATGAACACTGTAAGTGCATAATCATCCTAGCAGTCTAATACAGTGTGCATTCAGAATGTATTCAGACCCCTTGGTCACCTCTTACCAAGGGTGGCCAGATCTAGAAAAGAAGTGCTGGTTGTTCTAAGCATATACCATTTATGAATTGAGAGATACTGTGATCTTGGGATCCTTACATGCAGCAAATATATTTTTGTAGCCTTCACCACACCAGTTCAACACAGTCCTGTCCCTAAGGTCTACAATCAGATGTTTTTTGACCCAAGAGCTTTTTTGCTCTGATATACATTTTCAGCTGTTAGAAAAGCACACACCTGTCTAAATAAGGTCTAAGTCCAATCATTTGCATTTGCCACAGGAGGACACAAATCGAAGTGGGGGATGATCCATGATGATCGGATGCACCTGAGCTAAATTTCAAGTGTTATGGCAAAATGTATGATTTTACAAATTTATATATACCAGTATGATATTTCAGTTTTGCCAAGTTATCACAAATCTTGCTTTGAGTATAGACTGTTGTAAAAATAAATACATTCATTAAAATTTGAGACAGCATTTTAGCATAAATCTGCAACATAACAAAATGTGAATAAACGAATGCTTTCTGAATGCAATGTAAACACCTTCAATACCAAGATTCAATACCTTCTGACCATTCAAAGGAGGTGGTAGCTCAGTGGTTAAGGCTCTGGATTACTGTTTGGAAGGTTGGGGGTTCAAGTATTGCCAAGCTGAGACTCTTAAGGCCCTTAACACTCGGTGCTGTATCATAGCTGACTCTGTAATCTGACCAAAGAAAGAATTTCACTGTCCTGTACTGCCTATGTCACATTTTATTTTATTTCTAAAGCTCAAATTCTTCCTCCAACATTTTTAATTCTACAGTATGTTTTAGGACTTGAAAATCACAACAATATGTCAGATGTATGATGTATAAATCTGGAGTACTATTCACTAGTATGGCTTTGCATAAGATTGTGAGGCAGCTTCAGACTTTTCCTCTTCTCTGAAATCCAGAAAACTCCAGAGATGTGTTATATCACAGTGTAAAAAAATATAGCCAGGTGGAGTCAGTCACACTTTAGGACACGCCACCTTAATCTTGATGTGTTTTCTATTTCTATGTTCCAATGAAGAGAAGCAAACGTGCGTGTGCATTTGCCAAGTCCTCTTACAGAGATAAATTAAAGCCCACAAACTTAATGTTGCTTAAAATGAAGACACTTCATCTGGCTGACTGGCAGTATTATTCTAGCTGACAGTGCATTGGTCATTTGGCAGATGGGAGGTGGTTGTCTCTGTGCATCATGCAGCTCGTTCCAATTAATCACAGCTCTATTTACACATGCAGAGTAAGCAGGCCAACAACAGTGTGACACAAGCTCCCGTATTGCTCAAATGGGATAATAAAACATTATGCAGTCCAATTTTTGTGATTATGATTCTATTATTAAGAAAACAAAAAAAAAAGAATAACAGCCATGTTTATCCTTACATGCACACTTCCTTTCTGTAACTAATTTATTCTGAACCTATCTTGGGAACACTTGGTGTGATACAGGAATACATGTTAGATCAATGGAGCATGTATACACATATATCTGGAGGCACTCACACAGACAGTAACCTAATCTGTGCTACTGCAATTTTACCCACTCCACCCCAAAACCATGTTCAACTTTTTATATATTTTTCTTAATTTTACAGCTGCATATATAAAATATCCCCAGGGACATCACAAACACCTGTGCGGTTAAAAAGTGCAGAAATAATTTGATGCCTGCCTTGCTTTTGCTGATTTTGTCCGTCTCAGTATAATGTTTTTTTTTTTTGTGTGTGTGTGTGTGTGTGTGTGTGTGTGTGTGTGTGTGTGTGTGTGTGTGCACGGGCACGTGTGTTTGTGGCTGTCTTGCGAATAGACTGTTTACCGTGTACTACAACATCCGGACTTAAATATAAATAAATATAAATATTTTAACAGAGACACTGAAGATCGAAATCTGAACCTGCTGACCTGCATTAATTGAGGCAGATGTCCCCTGTGCCACCATGCTAATTAGATAAAGACGATGAGAACTAAAGCTGCAGTTAGAGAGAGTAAGTCAAATCTTCTTTTTTTTCTTCTTTCGGCTGCTCCCTTTTGGGGTTGCCACAGAGGGTCATCTGTTTCTCCGTACCCCACTGTCCTCTACATCTGCCTCTTTTAAACCAACTACCTGTATGTCTTCCCCTCACCACGTCTATAAACCTCCTCCTTGGTCTTTCCCCTTTTCTTCCTTCCTGGTGGCTCCATCCTCAGCATTCTCCTACCAATATACCCCATGTCCCTCCTCTGAACATGTTCAAACCATTTCAATCTCGCCTCCCTTACCTTGTCCCAGAACGTCCTACATGCGCTGTCCCTCTTATAAACGAATCCTGTCCATCCTCTTCACTCCCAACAAAAACCTCAACATCTTCAGCTCTGCTACCTCCAGCTCCACCTTCTGTCTTTTACTCAATGCCACTGTCTCTAAACCATCCAACATCGCAGGTCTCACCACAGTCCTATAAACTTTCCCTTTCACTCTCACAGATACCCTTCTTTATATTCTAATATTCCCATGAAGTTGGGGAAAATGTACAAATGAACTAGGGAAAAATATGACTATACATATTATAATGACCGAAACAGGCATCAATTAAAAAAGAAAGAAAAAAAAAATCCAACTTAAGTTTAATAAACAATTAGAGAGAAAGAGAGAAAGAGAGAGAGAGAGAGTGAGAGAGAGAGATTTTTAGATAATAATAATAAGAGATTATTAAAAGAAATAGAGAGAATTATGAAATCTTCCTGTTAGAAACTAACAGTTTGTTTTAGAGAAGTAGTCACTCTGCTCCAGGGGAGTGTCTGGGCAAAACTGACAGAGGTGAGATAAATGGTTAGCACTATCCAGGCCATTTCTTCTGCAGCGCTCCACATTGCACTCATCCCTTCATCTCCCATGTATAACACTCAGGACAGAAGCTAAATGCTTAGAGTAAGTTAGAGCTCACACTTGTGTCATTCTAAATATTTTTTTTTGAGCCATCCAGTTTACATGGATTACAATTATTAAATAACTGGTGAGCCAATACAACATCCCTATTCACCAGATGTCTCTGCACTTTTGCACCATGTAGAACCCTGTACAGAAAATGTTCTATAACCCTTTAACTTTTTATCAGAAAGGGTCTCAAATAGCTCCCTATTTGAAATTGTTACCCAATGAACCTAATCTACAAGAGTGTGGGTTGCCATGGCTATTAATTAATTACATCATTTTTATTCTATATATAAACTTCACTCTCAAGCCTTTTGCATTAGTAAAAATGTCCCTGTCGTTCTTTAAAACTATTTCATTCGCATTGTTAACAAATTATCTGCATGCTGTGTGTAATGACTGGTGATTGTAGATTTAGATTGTTTTCTTGTTTACTGCCTTATTTCTCTACTGCCACCAGATCAATGCATATAAACCAGTACCATATATATTCTGTTTTGCTCCCTGGTGGTCTCCCTAGGATCTCACACTCTCACTGCAATGGCCCAGGTTTGATTTCTGGGCAGGAAACCAACCCAATCACTAAGGGTTGCCCAAGCCAGCACACTCGTAGTACACAAGCCCGGATAATAATGTGAAGGTTACATCTGGTGTAAAACCTGTGCCAAGTGAAATACATGGATCAATAACCAGTTGTGTGACCACTAATAAGAGCTTCCGCAGGAAAATGACAGCAATAACCCTATGTAACCAATTATAATGCTGTGAATTCTGATTATGATTTGATCATAAATCTCATTTGATCTTACTAGACATTACCTGCATTATCTAACAAAATTCCTAACTCAATGCATCTATAATCATGTGTACAAGGTGGTATCAAAAGGTTTTGAGACTAATGGTGCTCACTGGTGCTATTCTGACCACTTGCGTTACCACGTTGGCGATTTTTTCAAGTTGCAACAAAGAGCAAATTTGAAATTCTGCGTGAAACTGGGCAAATCTGCCACAGCGGCATTTGATATGAAATATGTTTGACATACAGTGATGCTGCTATAAGTTGTCCAAGGTGTTTTGTGTGGCACGCACTCTTTAAGGCCTTCAGCAAGCTTTGGGAACTGAGGATCGTCAGAGACCAATGCACATGATCTCACTTCAAAATGAAGATCCAGTTCACAGGTTTTCGTTTTGATACTATTGTGGAGATCCAGGACAAATAGCAGAAGGTGCTTAACACGCTTCAAAAAGATGACTTCCAGGACATATTCCAGAAGTGGCAGGAACACTGAGAGCACTCTATTGCTGTGCAAGGGGACTTTTATAGGTTCAAATCAAAGTTCAGCAGAACGAGGATTTGACAAAACAGATGGAGAATAAGGAAAAATGGCAAACAGTAGAGTACATAAAGATCCAGCAAACTCTGGTAATCCTTTAGAAAGGCTAATTCCACGGAATATACGATATCCTGAAAAGGTTGTAATCCAAGCAAGAATCCGAAGCGTGAGTACTCTCTGTGTGTCTGTGTGTGTGTGTGTGTTCCCAGCCTAAACTGTAGAATGGACAGTGACATGAGGGGAGAGCGGATCTTATGTAGTGTGGTGAGCTGATGAGTGCCAGGTGCAGGTATTTAGTATGATGGAGAGCTGCTAGGAGTGATAGGTGCGTCTGGGAAAGGTGTGGCTGGTGGATCCCTGACATATATGAAGATTATAGTGTGTAAATGTACAAAAAAAGTTAGCATTTGGACATTTTCACAAAACTTCAGGCCTTCAGAACAAAACATGTGTAGGCAGGCAAGCACCTACCAGTAGGGGTGTGGTTGGCTAATTATCCCAAGACTTTTAAAGCAGGCACTGGGCAAGAGGCTTCGAAATGTGGGCCCTGTTTTGAAAGCACATGGGCTATAGTGCTGCTTTGTTTGGTTGCGTTTGAAGTCGCCCTAGAGGAGATAGGCCAAGTTTGTTTAATTTGTTTATTTAGAGGGATTTATTTTTGATTGTATGGGAAAATTGTTTTTGTTTATTTAGTTTCAGATAAATTTAGCAATGCTGACTGTGTATGTTGACAGCTGCTGGTGTAGATCTGGATAGGGTTTTGTTTTTGGGCCTGTGCTCTAAACAGGTTTCTTTCTCCTTCGAGTTCGTTTCGAAGGGGTGGCGTAGTTGCTACACATGTTTACAACTTTTTTCATGAAAGAAAAACTAAACAAAACTATTAGTCTAAAAACACCCTTAAATGTTTAATAAGCTTCAGCATATCATAATGTGCATACTCATCGGACCATTCAGTGAGTGTTTGTGCACTGTGTATGAAGCAGAAACACAAGCTCGGTTGAAAATCATTTTTGTGAGTAAAGTTTTGTTTTACCATTCTATTAAGATAATCACTCAGAACTTGTACTGATTTGCAATGACTTATCTTTTGAAAGCGAATGAGAATTACATCCTGGAATGTTTTACTGTGACAAGAATTCGTTATGCACAAGTTTAATAACCTTGGTCTATAAAAGTCCATCTACAACAGTCTACTAGACTTTCTGACTAACAGACCAAAGGCAGCAAGTATAACAAACAGCAAATCATCCACTCTGAATTGAATGGATTCTGCTTTAGCACTCGGGCATGCCGCTCATTGACTTATGACTAACCAGACTTGGACAATAATGATCTGTCTGTCTATAGGAGTGAGCTACTATTCTCTGTTTGCATGATGTCTCATTAACAGACTCTCTCTGAAGTTCTAGCTTATATTACACACTGCCAAAATGAGAGAAACGATATCTGCCTCTGGACATTTACACAGGCTTAGTCAAGTATTCATAAGCAGACCATTAAACAATTACTTTATTTTCAAAATGTGGGGGTGTATGTGGACAGTGCATTCACTTGGACCAGAAGTGTTTGCATTTTTCAAAAAGGTCCACAAAATATAATTCATAAAAAAGTAGGAGAGGTCACTTGGGGACACTGGACACTAGGGAAGTTTGTTCAGCCATTTTAATCATACTGCAGTAGAACACTGAAGGCTTGACCTAGATCAGTTAACACTCATTCCAGCCTAGTGCCGATATTAATCATCTCCCAAAATGTAGGTTGCCAGTTTGTAGGTGAATATTACTGTTATGTAATATTATGTGCAAAAACATATACTTTAAATATATATTGAATATAATGGCAGGCATCCTGGTGGTCTAGTGGTTAGGATGCGGCGCTCTTACTGCTGCGGCCCGGGTTCGATCCCCGGTCAGGGAACCAACCCCAGCCATTAAGGTTGCACAAGCCTTAGTGCCGGTCCCAAGGCCAGATAAATGGGGAGGGTTGCGTTAGGAAATCCAGCGTAAAAATATGTGCCAAATCAAACATGCGGCTGGTCCGCTGTGGCGACCCCTAACGGGAGAAGCCGAAAGAAAGTCATCCTTAGGATACCTCATACTCCTTTGTATTGTCATGAAGTCTCATTGCTAACGCTGATTAAATGCTCTTATTATTTTAGATTTGACTTATGGATTATTATTGTTGCTGCCTCCTTGTGAGTTGACCACTGATACTGTTTAAAATGATTTTCAGATTAACCCTAATGAGCAACACTGAAATTGCACACTCGATTCAGAACTATAATCCCTACATATAATATTTGATGGAAAAACAGACATTTATACTCCCACTAACATGTAAAAATAGAAATAGCTTCTGACTCCTGAGTGGGCAACTAAATGACTGTTTTGCTCACCAAACAACACCGATATCTTCAAATTTATATATCAGTGCACTCTGGGCTTTGAGGAGAATAAAATGCTTTAAGGTGAACATTGCAACTCTAGTCGGCTTCTACCACTACATTATGTCTTTGCCAATTTGACTGTTCAACTTCTGTAGACTTCTACATAATATTTTTAGACCAGTGACACTTGCCATGCACAACCTTTTGCACCTGCATGACAGAATATGGTCAATCAACGGTAATGTCTTTCATCAATCCTGCACTAGAGTATTTTCTTTTTTTTCCCTACCCCCTGTAAAGAAAATCTTGGTGCACACCAACCATTTAAAAAATATATTTCTTCCCTGCTGTCAAGTTTCTCAAACTCAGTCACTTATACATGCAATAATTTTTACAACATTATTAAATTCAGAGTTTCTGTATATTGTACATGTATATGTCAAATCATACTTGTACCACACTCACTTTCAAATTTTATTTATTTATTCTTTTTTTTTTTTTTACACATCCATGTCTACATAAAGAGTCACACAGAAGGTGCCAAAGTATGTCATTAGCCAGAGTGTTTTTCCTGCCCTCTTGCTACATTTCTTCAGACAATCTAGAAGTCCGCCCATACTCCCCCTGGTGTTGCATGGCAAAAAAAGGTGGATAAGCATGAAAGATGCATAGATCTTTACTTCAAGATTTGGTAACTTCAGCTAATTGAACTTTTGTTTAGTTTAGGGACTGTGGTCTTCAAATAAAAGAAGAGCTGCTTATTATTGGTGCAAGTCTAGGCAAATGTCTCCTCTGTCGAATTTGTCCAGTCACATATACCAATGTTTTTGTGCTAAAATCCTGATCTTGTCTTTTAAGCACTGTTCGCCTCTCAACATGACCCAATCACAACCCTTTCCACATTTAAGTCTTAATGATTCTTCATATGTGTGTGTGTGTGTGTGTATATTTTGCTGTACCTCCCACTTTTTCTATGCAATATAATCGAGTATTCAGTGTGCAGCTCAATACTGAATCTTGAACTGAGTGCAGAAAGAAGATGAGAAGCACAAAATACTGATGGACTTCTGCTTGTAATGTTTGCCATGTCACACTGCTGTGTTCCGGCCCAGATGGTAAATTTGCCACACACAGGCAACATCTGTGGTCATGAGCTCTACTTTGTAATGAACCCTACCAAGCACAGAACAACTAAATACCAACAGTCATTAACATTTCCTGTGACTGTGTGATAGAAAACAGATTGGCTCTAGAAATATTCACTTAGAAAAAGGCATAGTTTCTCCAGTTTTTCTTTTAAGCACCCTCATTTTCATTAATCCATTTGAATAAAAGTATGACAAACAATATGCACATTCTTTCTTTCGGCTTCACCCATTAGGGGTCGCCACAGCGGACCATCCGCATGTTTGATTTGGCACGTTTTTATCCATTTATCCGGGCTTGGGACCGGCACTAAGGCTTGTGCATCCCTAGTGGTCTAGTGGTTAGGATGCGGCGTTCTCACCGCTGCGGCCCGGGTTCGATTCCCGGTCAGGGAACCAACCCCAGCCATTAGGATTGCACAAGCCTTAGTGCCGGACCCAAGCCCGGATAAATGGGGAGGGTTGCGTTAGGAAGAGCATCCAGCGTAAAAAAAAAAAAACATGTGCCAAATTAAACATGCGGATGGTCCGCTGTGGTGACCCCAATGAGAGAAGGTAAAAGATGCACATTCTAGATTTTGCTTAAGTGAATATTCCTGTCCTAATATTTAGCATTTTTTTATTTGTATAGCGCTATTTACAGAAAAAATTGTCTTAAAGCAGCTTTGAACAGATAAAACCGTTATAAAGTTGGATAAAAGATTGTATGTTTATTTATTGTAAGTTTATCGCCTATAAGTTTGTTCCTTATTATCATTTATCCCTTATGAGCGAGCCAGAGGCGACAGTAGCAAGGACAATCTCCCTGAGACGGCATGAGGAGGAAACCTTGAGAGGAACCAGACTCAAAAGTGAACCCATCCTCATCTGGGTGGCACCAAATGTTCATTCAGTGCAGTCCCATTGTTGAGGTGTGTAGTAATAGGTGCTTAATGCAACCTGTGGTCCTGAGCCATTGTAATAGACTGGTGATATTAATTACAGTCCCAAAGCTTTTAAGTTTTTCACATATTAAATCATTTAGTCATTTGAGTCCATAGCAATTCATTGAATTTCTAGACCTACACTTTTTCCTTTACTACTGTTCAATAAAGCAAAATATCCTTTCCGGTGCTGCAGCTCACCATCATTTTGTAGGGTATGATACCACACCCAGCATACACCTCGGCACAGAAAAAAGATCATCCTCTCCTCACCCTACCATAAATAAATAATTGTGAGACGCTATGTATTAGACTCTTACTCCCTGAGATCTCAAAACTCTGGACTTCTAGTAGTTCCTAGAATAGCAAAGTCGACTAAAGGTGGTAAAGCATTTTCACATTTAGCTCCTAAACTTTGGAATAGTCTTCCTGACAATGTTCGTGGCTCAGACACACTTACCCAGTTTAAGTGTAGATTAAAAACGTCCCTTAATATTAAAAACTTTTTAGCAAAGCCTACACATAACATACGTCTCACATCATAACCTTGTGCTCCAGAACATCTGATCACATGCACATTATCAACTTGTGCTGTTAATATCATGAACAGCAGCTACGCTAATTTCTCTCCACTGCTTCTCTTTCTCTCATGAGGATTATGGACCTTTGAAGAAGTAGATGCCGAACTCGCAAGCATCCCGAACCATCTAGAGACGTACCAGTGCCAATTGGATCCCACTACATGTGTGGAGTTTTGACATTGGACTTCCTGGAGTGTTTAAAGGCTCTGGCATGGAGAAGCTGGTGCTGGATCTGTGATGATCACAAATGTTGAGCTATTATTTTTATTTTGCTTAGTATCTCCTAGTTTTATAACCATAATGACTGTATAAGACTGTAGAAAGAACATTAGTTATAATCTTATACTCCAGTGCTCATGTTAGTTCTCTCTCTCTCCAGTGTTCTGTATTGTTGAAAGATTTATGATCAAACTCTTGATGTCACCCAAATGAGGATGGGTTCCCCTTTTGAGTCTGGTTCCTCTCAAGGTTTCTTCCTCATAACATCTAAGGGAGTTTTTCCTTGCCACAGTCACCACAGCTGCTCATCAGGGATTAATACACACCATTCACCTTCACTGTTAAATTCTGTAAAGCTGCTTTAAGACAATGTCTGTTGTTAAAAGTGCTATAGAAATAAACTTGACTTGACTTGACTATATCTCTGAGAAGGATGATTTCACTTTTAAATGTGTATGTGTGGGAAACCTTCACAATCTCAGCCAATGTCCTAAATGGCCAATCTGGCTGGATGGAATATGTGTTCCCAGTTCTTGAAATATTCACCAGACCCTCAATTAGAGGTCAGATGCAGCTTTTCTCGTTTGTCTGCAACTGATTTAGCTTTGGCTGCACCTCTCAGGATGAGCCACCTTGAATGGTTAATTAATCAAATACTGGCTGTTTTACAGACAGGAAAGACAAGTAATCAGCTACCCTTGTTCGTGTGTGTGTGTGTGTGTGTGTGTGTGTGTGTGTGTGTGTGTGCGCACGCATGTGGCTAATATTGGTCACAGACTCTTACACAATTGATCATTTTCAGGTGACTCACATAAGGGGAAAAAAAGCTGACCATGCAGAGAGCCCTTAAGGGATCCATTAGAAGCCATAACAAAGCCCATACGTGGGCAAACAATAAAAAAATATATATCATTTACACACACACACACACACACACACTCTCTCTCTCTCTCTCTCTCTCTCTCTCTATATATATATATATATATATATATATATATATATATATATATATATATAGCTTAGATATATATATATATATATATAGAAGCTAGATATATAAGCTATATATATATGCTAGAAGCTAGAAGCTAACCTGGTGTTCTGTTCTACATTGTTGATAGTTTTCATACTTCAGCTGTGAAAGGAACATTTTTAAGAGCTCAACACAACAGCAGAAGCCACTTTAGTTTTTGATTGTGAATATATCATTCAGCTTGTTTTGTTATTTATTTCAGAAATCCTTGTGATATATTCCGTTTGTGCTGGTCTGACTTTAATAAAATAGTGTTTAAAAATTATTTTGTGTTTAAGTCAGTTTTGTGTTTGTAGACCATAACGCATAAAAAGGCATTAATGTGAACATTAAAGAAGGTTCTTTAAAAAAGTAACTAAAAAGTTACTTTTAACAGTAACGCATTACTTTTTGGTGTAAGTAATCAACAAAGTAACGGAGTTACTTTTTGAATGAAGTAACAAATAACTGTAACTAGTTACTATTTTTTATTAATGAGCACAACACTGTGTGTGTGTGTATATATATATATATATATATATATATATATATATATATATATATATATATATATATATATATATATAATATCCAGATATTTGTGTTATTTTCATCTGTACACACTGTCAATCCAAACTATCTTGCTGTGTAAAAGCACTTGTGTTGCATGTATTCTACAATAATAGATATGATTATTTCCCACCAGGTTTTTCTCTACGATATCTCCAGGCTTATTGTTGAGCTTCCATTCAATTCAAAAGGAAGTGCGGATATGGCCGAGTCTCTGAGGACCTCTCCTAGAAGGAATTCTAAAACTAAGCGAAGTGGTTCCACTTAAAGTGGTTGTGCTCATGAAATTTTCATACCTCCACGGATGAAACCTTGTCATGACATTATTTGCCTTGTGGATATATAGATGGAATCAATTGACAAAGCCCCTCTCATTCTTCTTTCCATTCCCATAATTCTCTTTGATCCCATTACAATAGGAATAGAGAGAGTGAAAAAAAATGACAGTCACAAAACAAACAAGACACAATGACTTCAATGCATCTATTTCAATGTGTGGTGTATAAATCATTCAAACATTCAGCTTGCATTAATTTTTCATTATGGTACACTGCTAATGCACATGATAATTATGTTTAATTACAATTCTCTAATTATAATCTGAATGTGATACTGTATGTGCAACAGATTAGCGTCAATTATCAGAGTTGGTTTAATAATTACAGACACATAAGGCGAAAGTTCTCGAGCATGGAGTTTATGAGTTAGAAGGCTTTAATGAGATTCGGGAACTTGTTGGAACGGATGGAATATTGTGCTGGGAATCGGGAGCACAAGCAGTCTCTGAGACATTATTTTGCATGTGTTCTGTGTTACAGTGAGCACACAGGTTTCTAATTAAATCAGAAACATGAATTTATGCATCAGTTTGCCCAAACATAATTCAATCTCATACAACATTTTCACCATTTCTAACAAAAAAGAGTAATTTTATTTATTTTCATATTATTATTATTATTATTATTATTATTATTATTATTATTATTATTATTATTTATGCATCAATTTGCCCAAACTTGATTTAATCTCATACAACATTGTCACTATTTCTAACAAAGAAGTGAAATTTTATTAATTTTCCTATCATTATAATTGTATTATTATTATTATTATTATTATTATTATTATTATTATTATATATTTTTATTATTATTACTATTATTATTATTTATGCATCAATTTGTACAAACCTAATTTTCACTATTTCTAATGATTAAGAGCAATTTTATTTATTTTCATATCATTATTTTATTTTGCAAGTAAATCAGAATTTCTTAGCAGAAATGACAATTGTGAGACAACAGTCAATTCATGTTCATAACAGTTAAAAAAAATATATATATTACTGTACACAACACAGTCTCACGGCATTTCGTGATATAGTCCCAAAAGTTAATCCATTGATTCGTGTTCATATAAACAAATTTCCCTCTTTTTTTTTGTTTCACTCAGCACAACTGCCTCCGTCTGACAGAAATGCCTTTTTTCCCCCATTTTCTTTCAGAGAAAAAGGCAGAAAATATACGGTTAGGGTAAGGGTTAGGGTTATACTGTAACAAATGTGTGTCTAATTAACGTAGTCTCCTTAATTACTCGAGAGAAAATATTTACAGTATTTTGACTGGAAGGAATCATTGACTGTGGTTTATATTAGTAAGTCTTCTTCTTCTTTCGACTTCTCCCTTTTGGGGTCGCCACAGCGGATCATCCGTCTCCATACCCCCCTGTCCTCTACATCTGCCTCTTTCAAACCAACTACCTGCATGTCTTCCCTCACCACATCCATAAACCTTCTCCTTGGCCTTCCTATTTTCCACCTTCCTGGTGGCTCCATCCTCAGCATTCTCCTACCAATATACCCCATGTCCCTCCTCTGCACATGTCCAAACCATCTCAATCGTGCTTCCCTCACCTTGTCTCCAAAACGTCTTACATGCGCTGTCCCTCTAATAAACTAATTTCTAATCCTGTCCATCCTCGTCACTCCCAATGAAAACCTCAACATCTGCAGCTCTGCTACCTCCAGCTCCACCTCCTTCTGACCTTCTCTATACTTCTCCATCAACATTCTCAAAGCAATGTTGAGTGTGCTGGTACCGATCTTAAAGATCGGTACCAGCACACTCCTTCTCCATTCCTCAGGCATCCTCTCACCTTCCAATATCTTGTTGAACAATCTGGTTAAAAACTCCACTGCCATCTCTCCCAAACATCTCCATGCTTCTACCGGTATGTCATCTGGTTCAACCAACTTTCCACTCTTCATCCTCTTAATCGCTGCTCTCACTTCCTCCTTACTAATCCTATCAAGTTCATTAGCTGCTTAAAATACTCCCTCCATCTTCTCAACACACTCTCCTCACTAGTCAACACATTTTCATCTCCATCCTTTATTGCTCTAATTTGCAGCACATCCTTCCCAGATCGGTCCCTCTGCCTGGCCAATCGGTATAAATCCTTTTCTTCTTTCTTAGTGTCCAACTTCTCATACAGCTCCTCATATGCCTTTTCCCTGGCTTTTCCCACATCCCTCTTTACCTGCTGTCACATCTCCTTGTACTTCTGTCGACTTTTCTCATCACTCTGTCGATCCCACTTTTCACCGCCACGTGTCTTTGTCTTCCTTTTTATTTTCAGATGTCACACCAAGTACCTTTCTAGCTGTCTCTCTTATCACTTCTGCAGTAGTTGCCCAATCATCCAGCACGTCTTCACCACCACTGAGCCTCTGTCTGACCTCTTCCCTAAATCTCACACTACAGTCTTCCTCCTTTAGTTTCCACCATCTTATTCTTCTTTCAGTCCTCACTCTCCTCCTCTTCTTCTTCACCTCCAAAACCCTCCTACAGACCACCATCCGATGCTATCTAGCTACACTGTCCCCCTGCCAACACCTTACAGTCTCTAATCTCCATTTCCATCCTTTTAGCAAAATCTACCATGGCCATAAAAGTCTGCCCCAATCACCAATCTTTCATTCCTAGGTACACCTTCTACCACTTCATCTAACACACTCCAGAATTTTTTCTTCTCCTCCATCTCACAATCTACTTGTGGAGAATAAGCACTGATGACATTTATCATTAACCATTTAACTTCCAGCTTCACGTTCATCAAACACACAATCATAAACTTTCTTCACATCCACTACACTCTTACTGTACTTTTCCTTCAGAATCACCCCTACACCATTTCTCTTTCCATCCACACCATGAAAGAACAGTTTAAATCCACCTACATTGTTCCTGGTCTTACTCCCCTTCCACTTGGTCTCCTGAACACACAACAAATCTACCTTTCTCCCCTCCATCATATCAGCTACCTCTCTCCCTGTACCAGTCATAGTTTTAACATTTAATGTACCCACCCTGTATAGTATTATATTAGTGAGTAGCTTACCAAATATAAAGCAATAAAAAAAAAAGTATAAAATCTCCTGCTTAAATGTTGAGTAATAGTGCTTGAAGATTGAAAAATCAATAATAAACGAGAAAAAAAAACAATACAGTGTCTGTGGTATTGCATCATCTGCGTAGGATCATTTGTGAATCAGTTGGATCTCATGTACCAGACACCCCTTTTAACCCTTAACATCTGCATATAAATTACAGACTGAGTCTCAACCTTAACAATTATATTGGGGTTTCATGTCTAAGTATCTTCCCTCATGACACAAAGGCAATAAACAGACAGTTCTCTGGTCTCTCCACCTAACTTCATAAACATTCCAATGGGAAGGCCCTTCACACCCAGCCTCAGGCACCAGTACATCTGGTGTTAATAGATACCCCCACACACAAAGCACACACGCATAAGGGCATGTTCTTTATTTAGTCAATAATAAAGTGTTAAAGTCTATTCTCCTAAAAGACCCATCAAGAATCTCCTTTGTCCACAGCATCTGGACTGTTGTTCAGCAACAAAGCCAATGCAAGTAACCGTTTACCAACTATCTAGATGTGTGTTTAAGTTCAAACCTCTTTATTAAGGTGAATTTTGATTCCTTGATGATTCTCATTAGGTTGTGGTCAATTGAGGTTAAACTTGCCATTCCTTTCTCTTCCTTTTTTCTCTTTTTTCCCCATTTTCATTTCTTTTTCCTTATATGTATGTTTGTGTTCAGCTAGATGGTTAGATTGGGTTGTTTGCGTGGGAGCTGGTGCTTTATGATTGATGGTGTCACCTATGGAAGACATGCTTTTCATATCTAGAATATTGCTTGCCTTGTTCATGTCTGATGTGAAAGTAAAGTGGATTTCCTCAGTTCTGAGCAGACAGTTGAAAAGTAATTACCTACACGGAATATGAATGAAACAGAATGACAATTTTCCTAGAATGATAGTTTATTTAGTTTGACCAGGTTGTTGACTTTGTCCAATAAAACTGTTCCACTGAAAATACAAAACCATTTGCAAAACACTCAGTGATGAGGTGGAAATATTCCTTAGATAAGATAAAAAAAAAATAATTAGCATTTTTTTTCACAAAATAGACAGGATTTATTAACCTAATCTAACTGGCTTCTATAAATAGCTTCTATATGCTAGTCATCTGTAGGTAATTTCTAGCTCCCACTGCAACCCTTCTGTAGCTTAAACTGTTTGCTAGTTACACACCAATCAACAGGTTGTTTACTTTTGTTGTCTTTCAGTATATAACATTAGCATATCTTCTAGTGAGACATTCAGTAAATCCCTTTAGACTACTTAGTTACAGTGTGCTGCTGCTGTACACATACAGAGCTGAAACACATAGCATTATTTAATCTAAATAGTGCGTTCAAATTCAATGACACCAATGACTATTATAGGTGAACTTTTTTTTTTAACAATGGTCATTTTCTACAATTACCCTTGATTACGTTCGCTATTTTCCACTACTACCCTTCATGTAAATGAACTACATTTATGACTGATTCAACACAATGTGACCTATTTGGAATTCAGCCCATGGCTTGCAGTTGTTTTTCAGAAAAGAGCAGCTGTGTCAGCGTCACAATCACAGATGCTGCCTGTCAAACTAGACCACACCAACACCGTCATGGGGCAAAGTAAGCAAAATGCTTACAAGAGGGCAGTGACCAAACTCCATTTTATATACAGTATACACAACACAGATATTTACAGAGTTCAGAGCAAAGATTATGCATCCTGTATGAATCTGTCAGGCCAATGCAGACTAGGTACCAACTGGTACTCATTATTCTATAGATTTAATGGACAAAAACATTTAGACATATTTTCCTGCACTAATTGTTTAACTATACTAACTAGTGTACCACATAAAGGGGCATTTCCAAATGGCATATTAATGCAAGGTGGCATTTCATGTGCAGGTGCCCAATATGGTGACCTAAAGGTAGCATGGGTAGATTGCATACCATTTAAAAAAAAAAAGGTTTTTAGATGTTAGTCTATCATCTACCCTGCCTATGGAATTTGCCACTTGATTTGCCAGTCTAAAATCTTCTCTCAGGGCCTGCACAAAACACCAATCAAGAAAGGAAGAAAAAAAAATGTCAACAAGAGTAGGAAAAAACTGCTTCTCAGTCAGGGGGTATTCGAAGGAGTTGTCTGATTATAAATGACATTCACCTGTTTGCACTCAAGTGATTGCGTGCTGGTGTAGAGGTGTGACTGGAGGTTTTGTAATGGGGTTTTTGGCTGAGAATTGTGGGTGCTGTAGTGTACAACTTTGAGACAAAAAGTAAGGAAAAAGTCTTGCAGTAAATATGCCAGCTAGCTTTCCAATATACAACAAAATGAATGAATGAATGAATTAATGAATGAACATAAGACATAAGGTACAAACATGGAGGAGGAGAAAAGAGAACTTGACGGACATAATGGAACATGGTGGAATGGAAAGAAATGTAAATTTAACAACATACAACCATGAGAGAGGAAAGTATAATTGAATTAGCAAGCTGACTCTCTAATGAAACAAATAGCAACACAAATCAAAAACGGAAAACAAAAAAACAAATGAAAAGAAAAGAAAAAAAGGGGGGGGGGGATTTTTGAGATGATAAAAATATGCAACTAGCTGGCTAATGTAAAACCGTTGAAGCATACACATACACACACAAAAAAAATGGGACAGGATACAGGTGAAAAAACATGAGATGAAAATATACACAGTGGTTGCCTAATGCAAAACCTGGATTGAAATTTACAGCAAATCAAGTTGCTTTCAGCAAGGCTGTTCCCAAAAACGCTTGGCAGATTTTAATACAAGACCCTGCAGGGGAAATATGGAAATAGCTCCAAAAAGGAACCATATTGAAGAAGGTTGAGAATTTAAATTAGGTAGCAGTGAAGCAGTATCTATGTGCCACTCTGCTTCTGCTATGAAAAACATGATTTTAAAGCAAATCTTTCATACAGTAAACTGCCGAAAAGCTCTATGGCACCTACTGCAATACAAACACTTAATAGTGTATGGAAATGATGAGTTATATATCTGTTGTTGCTTGCTAATCCACAACAATAATTAGACAAATTTTGTGAGGGATTCACCCAAAGAGGATATTTGCAATGGCTGTGCTGTTTGATTTCAGACTTCAGTTGACTTCTATTGTATCTTAGCTGCTTCGCTGATGGAAATTTACATCAGACAGATTTGACACTTGACAGATTCTTTCTTTAACAAAACTGTCATTTTAGGTCACTATCTCCCCTTTCTCTCTCTCACACACACACATTTATACAGAATATAGCTCATTGTCCACCTATGCTCAGTGTGTGTAGTGCTGGTAAGAATGAAATAGTTATGAAAGATTTGTAGGTGTTTTTGCAGTGATGGGCCATCAGGGCCAGCAAAACCTTCTCTGCTGGCCTAAACACTTTCAGAAGCGCTGACCTACATTTACAACCTAAATTCTAATATTTGATAGATAGATAGATAGATAGATAGATAGATAGATAGATAGATAGATAGATAGATAGATAGATAGATAGATAGATAGATAGATAGATAGATAGATATTATAAATTTATTCCCAACAGTTTATTCTCTTCATTTCTTAGCATTTCTCTTAGCTGCACTGCTTCCAGTACATGTATGTGGATGTTAGATTTTTTTTGTCCAATCAGATTTCAGCCTCTATGTGCTGCCATGTCAATCTAATCTGCCCAGGGCCTTCAAGGCAGTACTCCTGGCCTTTTAACCATAGTCTCTATTAGCAATGGATCTGTTTCTTTAACCAATCAGATTTAAAATTAGCTGGCCCAAAATAGCTTCAGCATTTTTCTGTCCTCTGATTGGTTGGTGAGAGGGAAACTGTTACAGCCAAGTTCGGCTGGCAAAACACGTCTGTAGCGCTGCACACATTAATACCTCTGAGTTTGACTTTTTTATGCCTACGGAGGAAGAGAAATTTATTTGGTCTCGGACATACCTAAAAATACATTTTGAAGAAAAGCTAGACATCGTGAGGAGAGGTCGGACAACCCCGAAGCTAGCTAGCTTGTCTCAGCCTGGGAAAGGGTGTGTTCACCACTTCCAGACCAGTGAATACGAGCGGGACCACTGGCTTACAGCCTCTGAGGAGCAATGCATGAGTCTGCATCTCTGGTGAGTAGGTTGTATTTTATTTACATTGTTTATGTTTTTGTCATGTTATTAGACAAATATTGATTCTAAACTCTCCAGATGATGTAGGTGGCACTGTTGCGGTTGAAGTGTAGAGGTTTGGAGGTGTCTTAACTGGGTTTCTTGCTAATGGTAAAATGGTATTCATCCTCCATATGTGAAATGCCTCTGTCTCTGTAACGCCACGCGTTAACATATTGCGTTTTTGTAACTTATTAGGTGAATTAAGTCGGGTAAGTCCCCACTGAAGGCCTAAGTACCAAATGCACGGCCCGCCACTGTGTTTTTGAACATATCAACTACTACTGGCCACATGAAAAAATAAAGTCAATTAATTTTCTTCCAACTCTTAACCAGTATCAGGTTTTGACTGCAGTGTTCTGTTGGCTGGACTGTTCCCAACCTAAAAGCAGGCAATTTCCTAAGCAGTAAGCTGACTTTTACATCCACCTTGCTAACATGATTGTGATTGAAATGCTCCTCTGACAACATTGGCACAACATTGGTTTGCTACATGGGAAGGTATTTTAAAACGGATTGACTTGATCTGACCTGATTGACTAATCAACTAGTGCAACAACCACTGATACCCCACTGATTTAACACTGTGCTGAGAATGGTGCATACATACAAAGAAAATATGGTCCTAATATACCTCCTTTCTGAATTAGAGAATTTAGAGAAATGACACTTTTGTAAACTAAGTTCGTTGAAACCAAGCAGCAACATTAGCTATTAGCCAACATTACTATTTGACTGATAGATAGATAGATAGATAGATAGATAGATAGATAGATAGATAGATAGATAGATAGATAGATAGATAGATAGATAGATAGATAAACTGATTTAAACTAGATAGAAACACAAAAGTATTTTAGCTTTCTTTCTGACTACGTCCACACTCCCCAGAGTACTGATGGTGCTTCTGCACACTTGATTAATGCTATTTGTCCATGGCACAGCAGCTGCTCTGCTCAGGTTTGGACTAATAGCACTGAGCCACAGCCATTTGATTGCATAAAGACCAGAACAATGGGTAATTACTTGCTGAGACAAAGGCAGTTGGCACAGGTAGGTGACTTACTTCTGATTGGCCTTTTCCAGTCAAACAGGAGATGCTGACACGTAACAGGAATTGTGTGACCTACTGAAGGCAGCAAACTCGGAGAAAAAAAGAGAAAATCTTTGACGTGTGACATTTGCTTAGAACCTTGGCAGCAAAGCTCTATCAACTATACAACATCCAACAATGTTCTATAGCCAGATGGAGTCATGGGACTACAGGGTCAAAATGCTCATGATTGATCTGATAGTCAGGTGCAATATAAAAATGTATATAAATGCAGCATCTAAATTGCAATGAATTGAAAATAATGATTTATGCTTGATCAGAAGAATTAAACCAGTAACTAATAATTGATTGAATTGAAATCAACTTGTTGACCAAAGATCTTAAAATGTGCTTCACCATCAGAGTCTGTAGCTTCTAAATTAGACTTTGGCATTGTAACTGTAGGAAAACAAAACTTAATTCTGTATAGTGGACTAAAATGTATAGGCATATATATAAATTAGAAATATAATAGACAGTCTGGCATTTTTAGAGGTTCTTTTTTTCATGGGCTGCCATCTAGCTGTCTAGGAGACCTGCATATAGCACCTCTAATGAAGCCTAGACTGCATTGCTGCATTGCTAACCCTGTCTTGCGGTTCTGTCGCCAGTGCTGCTACCACATCCAAGGCTGTTCAGCTAGCTTTTTTCTTTTTCCCTACTTCATCCACTTAGTGAAATGTATAATTTAAACTTTACTGTAAATACAATATAGTTATAAGTACAGTTCATATATGTCACATCGTATGCAGTATGGCATATGAATAACTATTCACACACTCAATATATATATATATATATATATATATATATATATATATATATATATATATATATATATATATATATATATATTTTTTTTTTTTTCTATTATTATTACTATTTATTTATTTTTTACATTATATTGTTTATTTATACATTTTTTTTGTTTTCCCTGTGTATGTTCCATATCTGCATTTTCTACACTTTATCATATGCTAATCTAGTTTCTGTCAGTGGAGCTACAACAAGAATTTAAAGTTTTAGTTTTCAATCGATCAACTTCGCAAAAGAGAAATAAAGACTTTGCCTTTATCTTTATTCATGCATAAACATCAGGGATGGAATCTGCATCCTCAAACAATCATGTTCTTCTCCCCACTTTGTTTTTTCATCCCTCTAAGCATGCATCTTAGAATATAATGCATGCCCTGCATCTACAGAACACATCAGTAGATCCTTGCAATGCATATTTCTACATTTACATTTCCCCAGCTCCTGTCATTCAAAATCAGTATATATGTGGTTGAGCGATGAAGCTATTATAAAAATCATTATTTACCCACTTGCTGTTGTTTTTTGTTTTGTTGTTGCTATAGATTAACAATTTATGTATTTTTATTTGTTTTAAATAACAGCACTATAACTGCTAAAATATCATTTTATATTAATTTATGCCCAGCCCTTGTGGAAACACAGAATAATTCTGACAGTTATTTATTTTCTTACAGGCTTTTTTTTTGCTTAGAAAAGGAAATTGCATACTGTTGTGATAAAACAGCGGGATGATCTTCCTTTCCACTGTTATGTATCAGTCTAAGACTCTCAGTTCTCCTGTTTAATTACTAGGAATCATCAGAGGCTGTTTGCATTCTTGATACAAGTGGGTAGCAGAGGCCATTTATTGCAGAGGATCTGCTGACTGTTGAGATCTATTTTTCCATTGTAATATAGAAAATCATAGACTTTAAATGCATGCACGCCGCAGCTAGCCTGAGGTATTCCCATTTTAAAGAGCAAATTTAAATGTCAATCATTTGAATGCAATCAAAAATGACAAAAATTACCAGATTGGAAAACAATGTTTACAACAAATTACCTTAGGAGAATTTTTGCTGTGACTGTAAAGTAATGTTTTTCTCAGATGTTTGAAGACTGATGCCTCAAGCTAATAATAATTGAAAAATATGATAATTATTTATATCACATACCTCTGGGCTGATAGGAATCAATTTGTGATTCAATTTTGACCTTTGATATCCTGTTTGCTCATTGCCCTTTTCAAGCCTAGTGTTTTGGATTTGCCGTACTTTTAGTACTATTGTAATATTGTGAGTCACCAGGAAGCAGAGTTCATGTTTCATTTCTGGAAAAAAGATCATGGAATGCTGGGAGCAGCCATCAACCTCGCCTCTAGCTATCAACCACAGGCCATTAGTCAGCCAAGAAGTTGGTAGATTCCTCCAAAACAGATTTGCTTCCTTCAATGGGATTATGTGCAAACTTCGCTATGCGCCTTAGCGGTGTATCTCACTCCCTACAGTACCAGGCTTTGTTTTGACCTTTAATATCCTGTTTGCTCTTTGCTTGACCTTGTGCCTGACATCCCCTAAATTTAAACAAAACATGCAGGACATTGTTATTGTGCTTAAATTATATCTTTGGTGTCTAATTCAATTTTAAATAACTACATCAATGGCAAATATTTAGCTCTATTTGTTCGCAAACTAGAAAGCACATCAGTATTCCTCACATGGTCACCCCATAACAACCAAGTGTGATAGCTTTGTATTAGGGTTTAATTGAAATATCAGTTAAGATTACCACACTGCAGTTGTGAAGGTTGACTTATAGTTGAATGGATGTGCTGCATAAAGAAGCTCTCAAATCTAATCCATCAGATTAGACTTCAATTGTGTGTCTGTTTCGCAAAGACACCACTACTGAGAGGGCCGAGTGTATTGAAATGCTCAGGCCAGCATGATGCGTACGTTACTCACTCTAATCTGATTTGTGCCAATGTCTAGATATGCCAGTGGCCATAAAGCCCGCAGCAAAATCACTCCATTGAGGTGATAATACACTCATATCTCTCTAACGGCTCACCCATGTCTCGCTAATCCTCGTGCTGATACACAGATACTGAAAAAGCTGTCTTACAAAGTGCAAATTAAATTGGGCCAGAGAAATGTTTGAATAATCTGCCAGTGCAGACAATGTTTGCTTATTCTGCTAGTAATAAAAGCTTCCCTAGAGAAGAGTGTATTATAATGTGGTAGAGTGTAGGCATGTTCTAGGGAGGTAGCTGAGTATATTATTTGTTCTAAAGAGATATGAATATAAATAGAAACCTTGCCTTATGGGGACACAGGGTAACAGATGTGACTGAAGGTATGCACTGGGACCAGGATCTCAGAACATGCAACATAAAAGATGCATGACTATAAAGTTTTCATGCATTTATGCAGATGCAAGAAGGTTGTTAGATTTAAAGCTTGCAGTACAAACCATCTTTATTAACATAACATGCAGCATTCATTATTTCATCTTTAATTAACTGATTGACTAATACAGTAACAGAGCATTATATTTATCGCCCATATAAATGTATAAGTAGTGACAGCATTTGAACTGCACTGGGTGGAGATAAATCAGAGAGGGCAAATTATCAATCTGAAGATCCTAAAACTTACATGCTACAAGTGGTAAAAATCGCACCATCTGTTTAACACTATTAAACAGTCTCTTGGGGTGATCTTGTGCACTGCTGTGATGTACTTTTATCAAATTGCAAAAAAGCTCTGTCTCACAGCTCTATCCATGGAGACAAAACGATCCAGAATATTTCAGAATATCCTGTCATAAAAATCTAGCTATTTTATGACCCACTAACCTTTTACAGTTGCATTCAAATGAAATTTTGTTTGCTTTGATATGAATCTAATAAGAAAAGGCACAAATACCTTTGTAAATACCAGTGTGTGACTTGTTACAAGGTTCACAAGCAATTTCAGGGAAAAACATTCTGGACAACCGATAGATACAGTATATGGCTGACTGTGATAGCATGATCTTTTCATGGAAAAGCTTAGGTTTTTGAGTTTCGAGGATCAAGGACACATCTTTTCCCCACATCTTTTCTAATAAAAAGCAGCCTGGAGTTATTTAATTCCATATCTAAATGCAACACAGAAATCCTTGTGGAAATACATTATTGGAAAAGTTGTTTCCAGGTAGATGCGTGTTGAAGTTTAATAAATTCTTTTTAGGGTTTCTACCAAAGAAACAAGCAATAATACTTGAGTGATCTAGATTTCACCTCCGTTTTCTAAGATTATATAATGACTGACAGCTGTGTTTAGAGTTGGCAAAAACAATTGGGTGAACCTCTAATTGGAGATTTTATTTCTGGGGATAATATAAGTTGGATTCATAAAGCAGTAAACATTTGGGTGTCGGATAACGCTAACCACATTTATGCTATAACCTGCAATGATGTGTAGCCTAGAGGACAGTATATAAGAAAACAAAATATAGATTAATAAAGTGATATGGAAATCAGAAGGCAAATAAACATCTACTTGTTGTGTAAAGTATTGAGATTGATAGTCATGAGTAATTCGAGTCATCTATGTTTAGGAGTGGCTGTTCACCTATAGAACAGCTTTATTTTTCATTCAATTTCTTCCACATTCACCTAGACATTTAACAACAAATGTGTTACATTTTTTTTTTACATTTTGCAGTTCTTATTTTTATGATAATTAATAAATGATCCTGACAAGCCTATACATTTGAACAATGTAGGTTCTTCTTCTATTTTTAATAATTACTTGAATTATTTACTTCTTTCTCCAACTCATTTAAATGAAAGTCTCATAAAAGAAAAATTCATTAATTTATTAAACCAGACACCGTAACCTCACATCCCTGTTTAAAAAAAAAAAGCATGAATACAGCATTATAGACAGGCGTGTGTACAGCTACAACATTCATACAACTGTTTGCCCTTGACAGCATTATGTTCAAATACTGCAGATGTGATAAAAGCACTTGATTAATAGGAAAGGATGATTCATTATCAGAGACCATTTCGATCTGAACATCTGAGGTGGACTAAAGCCTTAGAATTACGCTTCTCAGCACAAAGCTCTCGGCACAAAACTCGACATGAACCAAGATCATATATTTATTGAATTTTCTGAAAGGATGATCTATATAGGATGCAAAATCTTATATTAAATGTGTGCTTCCAGATTATGACTCATGAAAGCATTGGACACAACATACCGACCCGGCTCTGGTACATGAGCATCATTTTGTGTATTCTCCGATTCCTCTGTTTGGAGTTTGCAGGTCAAAAATCATGCATTATTTATCTTCTTGTTCATGTGGTAGATATTCATCTGGGTTCAGCACCACCAAACAGAAGACTTTTTTTTAAATAAATGTATCTGTCTGATGTTCACTGATGATCATGATCGTGATATGAAAAGTGATTTATTTTTATTTAAGGCCAATGGTAAAGATATAAATGTGTATTTTATTTGCCATGATTAGAAATACACAAAAGATTCTCGAGAATATAATAAAAGGCAGAGAGGAGCATGGCCTCCTTACCCACTGTATCAGCCCAGGGCACTTTTTCAAGTATGATGCATGATCCAGCAGTGTGCATGTGTCACGTATTTTGTTTTGTTTGTTATTTTTTTCATGATTTGATGCTGATTTTTGTGAGCAGCATGAATACCTTTAGAACAAAGAAACAACCTTTCATTTTACAATTGCATTTATTTTAAAAGAGAAATATAAGAAAATGCAACAATGTTTTTCTCTATGTACTGCACTAAGTCTCTTTAAAAGCTGACTTTTTTTTGTACCTGTATCTTTTTTTCAACTGTGCAGTAGTTAATAATATTGAATATATATTTTTATGTGTTATCCTATTCATATCTACATTGCACAGTTAGATGATGAGTCTGAATTGTATATTTCAATTCTATTACATCTGTTAATATTACAGACTAATATAATTTTATATTTTTATAATATCATTTTTGGCATAAGTATCATTTTAGAAAAATGATTGAAAAAGCAGTATTTAAATATTGCAGTAAGTTATTTTTTTTATTTAAAGTGTGTCTGCATTCTGTACATTAAATAAATAAAGTGTTAGTCAATGACTCACTGTAATTTAAAGCTGGAAAAAGTATACATAAC
This sequence comes from Silurus meridionalis, assembly GCF_014805685.1. Lineage (NCBI taxonomy): Eukaryota > Metazoa > Chordata > Actinopteri > Siluriformes > Siluridae > Silurus > Silurus meridionalis. The sequence goes on from NC_060890.1 coordinate 19,264,722, forward strand.
TGCTTTTACAGAATAATGGCATTGATGTAGTAAAGTTTTAAACACCATGACAACTGAAAAGTAGCATTAAATAAAGCCTAATCAGAAATCGTTTTAAAAAATGTACATTACGCCGCCATTTCAGGGCCAAGGATATTGGCATCACTATTCATACAATTTATAAAAAAGTTGAAATCCAATCGAAATCTAGTCCTTTGACTTATTTTTTGATTATACATTGGTTGTGTATTCACAGTATGTGTGTGTATATATATATATATATATATATATATATATATATATATATATATATATATATATATATATATACAGGAGTGCAGAATTATTAGGCAATGAGTATTTTGACCACATCATCCTCGTTATGCATGTTGTCTTACTCCAAGCTGTATAGGCTGGAAAGCCTACTACCAATTAAGCATATTAGGTGATGTGCATCTCTGTAATGAGAAGGGGTGTGGTCTAATGACATCAACACCCTATATCAGGTGTGCATAATTATTAGGCAACTTCCTTTCCTTTGGCAAAATGGGTCAAAAGAAGGACTTGACAGGCTCAGAAAAGTCAAAAATAGTGAGATATATTGCAGAGGGATGCAGCAGTCTTAAAATAGCCAAGCTTCTGAAGCGTGATCATCGAACAATCAAGCGTTTCATTCAAAATAGTCAACAGGGTCGCAAGAAGCGTGTGGAAAACCAAGGCGCAAAATAACTGCCCGTGAACTGAGAAAAGTCAAGCGTGCAGCTGCCAAGATGCCACTTGCCACCAGTTTGGCCATATTTCAGAGCTGCAACATCACTGAGTGCCCAAAAGCACAAGGTGTGCAATACTCAGAGACATGGCCAAGGTAAGAAAGGCAGAAAGTCGACCACCACTGAACAAGACACACAAGCTGAAACGTCAAGACTGGGCCAAGAAATATCTCAAGACTGATTTTTCTAAGGTTTTATGGACTGATGAAATGAGAGTGAGTCTTGATGGGCCAGATGGATGGGCCCGTGGCTGGATTGGTAAAGGGCAGAGAGCTCCAGTCCGACTCAGACGCCAGCAAGGTGGAGGTGGAGTACTGGTTTGGGCTGGTATCATCAAAGATGAGCTTGTGGGGCCTTTTCGGGTTGAGGATGGAGTCAAGCTGAACTCCCAGTCCTACTGCCAGTTTCTGGAAGACACCTTCTTCAAGCAGTGGTACAGGAAGAAGTCTGCATCCTTCAAGAAAAACATGATTTTCATGCAGGACAATGCTCCATCACACACGCCCAAGTACTCCACAGCGTGGCTGGCAAGAAAGGGTATAAAAGAAGAAAATCTAATGATATGGCCTCCTTGTTCACCTGATCTGAACCCCATTGAGAACCTGTGGTCCATCATCAAATGTGCGATTTACAAGGAGGGAAAACAGTACACCTCTGAACAGTGTCTGGGAGGCTGTGGTTGCTGCTGCACGCAATGTTGATGGTGAACAGATCAAAACACTGACAGAATCCATGGATGGCAGGCTTTTGAGTGTCCTTGCAAAGAAAGGTGGCTATATTGGTCACTGATTTGTTTTTGTTTGGTTTTGAATGTCAGAAATGTATATTTGTGAATGTTGAGATGTTATATTGGTTTCACTGGTAAAAATAAATAATTGAAATGGGTATGAATTTGTTTTTGTTGTTGCCTAATAATTATGCACAGTAATAGTCACCTGCACACACAGATATCCCCCTAAAATAGCTAAAACTAAAAACTACTTCCAAAAATATTCAGCTTTGATATTAATGAGTTTTTGTGTTCATTGAGAACATGGTTGTTGTTCAAATTAATCCTCAAATAAAATTAATCCTCAAAAATACAACTTGCCTAATAATTCTGCACTCTCTGTATATATATATATATATATATATATATATATATATATATATATATATATATATATATATATATATATATATATATATATATATATATCTGGCTGCACCAGATGACCAGTCACCGGACCTGAACCCAATCGAGATGGTTTAGGGGTGAGCTGGACCGCAGAGTGAAGGCAAAAGGGCCAACAAGTGCCAAGCATCTCTCGGGGAACTCCTTTAAGACTGTTGGAAGACCATTTCAGGTGACTACCTCTTGAAGCAAAAGGTGGCTACTTTGAAGAACCTAGAATATGACATTTTTCAGTTGTTTCACACTTTTTTGTTATGTATATAATTCCATATATAATTCCACGTGTTAATTCATAGTTTTGATGCCTTCAGTGTGAATCTACAATTTTCAAATTTTTTTTCAAAATTAGAAAAGTCATTAAATATATGCAAAGTAAAAATAAAGAAGAAAAATTAATTCACAAAAATGTCAAACCATCCATTTGCTGCAACTCATGCATGTTGTTGTGTATGCCATAGATCTGTGGTGTGGTTCAGCTGACTGACTTACTCTATTCAAGTGTACGTAACTCAGAGAGATGAATGAAAAGCCCACTGTCGAGAAATTCTTTCAGCTCCTGGCCTTGATCTTGAATAACTAGGTTTGAAGTGCTGTATCTGATTAGCAAAACACTGTCGCAATTATATGATGTAAGTAAGTAGCAGTTATTTGCAGTATGTGGAGGAAACTTCATAAAATAGAACATCTGGCTGCTAAAATGCACCACTGATGTATGTACAGTAATTAAATGGATGCGAATTACACATTTGCATAGAATACACAAGTTGAGAACTATCAAATAGCAAACTTGCAACTTAAATCTTAACTCTAAGTTTTACATCAAAATCTAGGTTTCAACTTTTTAACACATGTACTTCCTTAAATACATCTTAAAATATCAAACATGCTGCATTTTATGGATCTTCAAATGTTACGTTTTATACATAAGAAATCTTTCAGCCATTTCATGACTCATTACTGCTAAATTCATATTTTCCTAAGAACAATGCTGTCTGCCCCAGATTTCGATTCTGTAATTGCTTCAACATTTCAAAGCATCTTAAATTGAGTGAAATTACTCATGAAACTATAACACACCATTTAACAATACCCTTGACAAACTAAATGAGGTAGGAAACCTTAATGCATTCTTTTGTGCAGATGCAGCTGGGGCAGGAGCAAACAGATGCGTGGTGAAAATGTTCAAATTATACAGTTGCATCCTTGTGATAAGAAAAAGTCGAGGTTCCAGCTGCAGAAATAATCATTATATGTCAATATCCTAACTAACTGCGAGTTACACGTCTTAATGCATTAATAATATATGCAAGTAATTATCTCGGGTTTTAATGTGCATGCTATGGCTTTCAGGCCGTTAACACATCACAAAGAAACTATTTAATTGGCACCATATTGTGTGTCATTGGACCTAATGGAAATTCTTGCAGATTTCGAAGAAACAAATGAAATTTTAGTGAATGAGTGAAGTCATTATGGCTGGTTCATATGGTGGCTCTCATATGGAAGCGAAGAGCTTCAGAGCACAGTGGCTACATTCTATTATGTGTCTTGGGGAGTTCAGGGCTTCTCATTTTCAGGACAAATGTAAGTGGACATTTGTGTGCATGTGTGTGTATCAAAACCACAATATTGCACCATTTGCCATAATGTTTCTAGATGCCTAGTTAGCATCTAGCAATTAGATACATTATTTATACAACATGAAATCGCAATTGAACATTAAATACCACATTAAATTTATCACCATCCAGAGTATTGGCTTACATAATTTAAAGATAATTATTATGCTATTATGCTAAAATATTTAAAAATTATAATAATTAATCAAATGGAACAAAGATGCTGACTAGTCTTCACTGTTTTATACAGTGAGGTTCTTTATACTTTAAACAGTACAAAATGCAACATTCATAGTATATTATAGATTTTGTCCTGGAATTTAAACAGCACATTCCACAACCTGTATCTTTACTATGTGTTGGATAAATGATAAAAACTTCCCTGGTGGTCTAGTGGTTAGGATGCGGCGCTCTCACCGCCGTGGCCCAGGTCAGGGAACCAAACCCAGCCATTAGGGTTGCACAAGCCAGTGCACTCTTAGTGCTGGTCCCAAGCCCAGATAGATGGGGAGGGTTGCGTTAGGAAGGGCATCCAGCGTAAAACATGTGCCAAATCGAACATGCAAATCACGAATACGGATGATCCACTGTGGGGACCCCTAATGGGAGAAGCCGAAAGAAAAGATAAATGATAAAAACTGTGAACATTCTATTTGGCACTGAAAATGCAAATCAAATTAGATTTACTAGTGGATAAGCTACATAATGTTAACATGATACCAGGCATGACGCTGAGAAACTGTAGTCTGCTGCTTCTGCTCTATTGCAAACTGTAGATACTTTGACATGTTTATTAAAGTGATCTAATCCCTCAGGAAATTGCCAGTGGGTTTTGAAGGCTTTTAAAGCATGAAACCATTCACTATTAATGCTAATCAGAAGTCTGCAAAAATCTTGGTTTTCACATTTATTCGCACAGTGGAAAATCCCTATGTGCTTTTTTTTTAAAAGGCATTTTAAACTGATGCCAATGACTTTTATAACTCTAATTTTTTAGTGGAATTACCAATTCCACACACATACTTCTTAACAAAAGCATGATCCCTGACATGGTTGGTTCAGCAAGCAACAAAAAACAGCTGCATTGTGTGATGCCTTAAAAACACTTATGGATTTTTGTCCACTGTAATGTTGAGCCAGATATTTCATGAAGCATGAAGCAGGTCTCTGTGGTTTTCTCTGTAGTGTATAGTCAGTTGGGAACAGCTAGATACTAAAGCACACTTATGTGCTAAATAGTGGTAAATAGAGAAATAGTCACGGCTTTTTAAATGCACAGTGGTAAGTCTGGGTGCAGAACAAAGTATTAAAGATAAAACACAAATCATCCCCTATATTGTATCTTAGGACTGCAGAAGTATTTATCTATTTAATCTTTTTTAGAAGCATTTATCTATTTATTGTCTCCTGACAGGATTCACAATATTCAGACAGTATTACTGAATTATTTTTACACTTATTTTCCTTTTCATTATGTTTGATTGGTTATGAAGCCCATCTGCTATGAGTACCCAATAAACACAGTTATATTCTAAAGTAAGGAAAAACAACATATAATTGCAAAACAGTACATTTCTGATGATATACCTATTATAGATGTTAATTCGAACACAAGCACATCCAAAATGTTATTATTAAAGATAGTTTTTAGATTCATTATGTCTTACAGATAGGCTGGAACAAAATGTTGGCCAGTCCTTTATAAGTTCAATATGTACATTTAGTGTGCTGGCAGTCTCTGAGCAAATGTCACCCATTTAGAGCAAATTATTTAATAATCTCACCAATCACATGCTTGTCTATTTTAATAATCTGCTTTGGATATTTGCACTTCTGGCGTACCGTCTGCAGCAGACAATTGATCTAGGCAGAGTGGATGTGGGAACAACGGTCTCTCCGGCTCAGGCCTCATGTTTAATTCTCAGATCGTCTCACAGAGAGATTGATCATGTCTCATTTTCGTTCTTCTGGTTCGCTTAAATAACTAATGCAATGCAGCACCATTGTTCATACTGGCTTATTTGTCCATTAGCATGTGAAGATGGTCAACTGATGGGACTGTCACAATCCTCCTCTCTAATTCAGTGCTGAGAGTTTTTCCTTGGCGCATTAGCAGCCATGACAGAGTGATGTGTTCTGGATTAGATTAGCAGTATTAGGAGAATGCTAATGTTGGAGAATGTGTTACAAGAATTCTAACACTTACAGACAAGCAAAGAAAAGGCCATGGCCAAATAATTGTCTTTAGTGTTCTGAATTGCTGAAACAAAACAGGACTGTCTGATCTTGTGTTTCAACTTCTGCTGTAAGGACTGTGAAAGAACAGTAACATAATAAGCTGAATCAAGATCGACTTCTTTCACAGGTTAATAATTCATAATTAATATCAAATAATTACACGCCACCATAAAGTTCACATAAAAAAGCAATATTTGAATACTTTCTTACATAACATATAGAGACTAATTCTCACAATCCTATATTCTTGCCATTTTACCTCTTTTTAAAATACATCCTGTTTGCATATTCAACATGATTCTTGTACTTCTTGTAACAACTCTGGACTCTGGATCCGTCACCACCAAGCTGCTACTCCTGTGCTCTTGAGCAAGGCCCTTAATCCTCGACTGCTCAGTTGTAAGTCACTGTTTGCTAAGTTTTTCTGTTTTTTTTTCTTTTGTTACAAATATATTCCCCACTGTCTATTTTCTTCTAGGTAGAAAATATGTCACCATATTAATATTAGCATGTATTGCTTTTATATGTTAAGGTCACTAAGACTGAATTATTGGCTCAATTCCCAGAAACCTTTACAAACCTCAGCAGATACTTTTATTTCTGGGGTGGATTTTGTCTTTCTTGACCTGGTGCTCTTGTATTGATCCAGGTTCTCTCCTAGTAGATATACGACCGCGCCCCTTGGGGCATATTAGTGGAAATGTGCTGTTAAATACATACCATGAACAAAATGTATGACTCAGAGTTGTGAAAGGTTTCATTCTCAACACTTTTTTACATTATAACATTGTTCTTTGGAGGTGCTTTTGGACTGCACTAGAAAATTTTGAAGTTAAAACTGCAATGAAAATTGTTTCACTATCTTTTGTGTCATTCAAGATATTCTGCATCTACAGCTTTGAGCTACTTCCAGCCTTTGAGCTACTTCGTCCTTTTACCAATGCTGAAAGAGTGTTTAGGACATTCTGTAAACAAGTGAACACTGCAACTGTGTTTTTTGGACCATTATACAATCATTACAACAAGGAAAGCACAACATTTCACTGTCACTGTTTTATATCAAAACCAATCTCCAGTAAGTACCACCTCTTGAATCTTTTGCTGTTGGCAAAAGAAGTGGGTTCTATAGCTTGAGACAGATGCTATATAAACCATTAGAATAGAACAAGGGAAAAATTATTCTGTTCTTTACCTGTGAATTGTGCAATCAGAAACATCCTGTTTTCTCAGGGACTGGCATTTGTATACAATTCAAAACAGGGACACAATAACAAACTGAAAACATATAAGTCAGGATTCGTAAAACCTTACCACAAGTGAACTGAATTGATTTAATCAGTGATTTTTCTCCAAATATTAAAAGCCACACATGCAGCAATTGTTTTAAGTCTCTGTCAGAAAAATATAAATACAATATATTCAAACTATGCTGATTTAATTAACACTGTGTGTGTCCCTATTATTAATATTGCTGAGCCGTGCTTCACTACAGTTACCACAGAGTGAAGCACAAATGAATTCCATTTCACTAAATTGCATTATTAAACAACAATTTATGAAATCCATCATGCTGAGAAGGCTTGAATCCATCCCAGATTATTAGCATTCCTAAACTGCTCACTACATTCTAATTGTATTCTATACTGTGTATGGCTTTTAGTGATGTTTTAGGAGAAGGAGTTAGCACATGTATAATAAAATAGTTTGATTTTTAAATACTTTGTGCTGATATTAGTTTCACAGTACTGAGCTATACTTTAAATTCTGGCTATGTGTGAAGACGCTTGCAAATAGATGTGCTTTGAATCAACAGGGGTTATTTGTGGGATTGACAAAAATGGTTTTGAATTGAATTTCTCTACATGCAAAACTATTTAAACTCAATTTGCTGTTGTCAGAAGGATTATTCGTTAAGTAATGAACAAAATCATTATATTTTGATCACCATCACAGATCAATAGAACGAGAAAATCTGTTCCTTTGCTTTGACTGGTTTCAATGTGACTACAGTCAAATATTATGTCCTTCAGCTGTATAGCAGTTTTGAGACTTTCAGCTAGCTAGAGCTAAGAAGTGGCTATAATCTAATGCAAATAAGAGAGGACCATAAAGGGGAAATGCATTTCTGCTACTGCTGTCATTGCCCCTTGCTATTGTGTGACAAAAGTCTTACCTAACAATCTATGTCTCTCTCTCTCTCTCTCTCTCTCTCTCTCTCTCTCTCTCTCTCTCTCTCTCTCTCTCTGTGATGAGCTATACATACATGAGAGTTTTACTTTGAGAGAAACCATGAATAGCTTTAGGACCTAAATTATCATAAGCAAGTCTATAACAATGAACAAAATATATTTTATGTTAAAACTATAATATCCTGGTCAACAAATTTGTCCATATAGTGCACAGATATAGATGGGAATTATTTATACCCAGACATGGAATGATCCTTTTAGAGTCTGTTTACTCTCTTTTCTCATATGATCCCACAGAGGTATTTTTTCTCCAAAATCACACCTGACTTGCTCAATAAGGATAAATGGTTATTGCCTGGTCCATCTTCTCTCAACATACAACCTAACATGGACTGCTGTAGCTTCCATTGCATTTTCTAGTTTAAATGGAAACATCACCTCAGTGCATCTGTCTACACATTAAAGGAAGGGTTTGGAGCAGTACTATAATCACCAAGGTAAACCCACATAAGAAAGATTTTACCATTTTGGGAGTAAGCATACGATAGAGACAATGACTAGAGGGGAGATGGCATCCATTTTCTTCTTCTGACAGATCAATATAATCTTGAAACATTTCTGGACCAATAAGACACTCAGTGACAGGGCTTTAAATTTCTAGATTTAATTTCAGAAGCTCATGTCATGTAACAAAAGGCTGACACAATCATGTTGGAATACTGCATTGTGGCTCCCAACTTAATTAAGTTCAAGAAGAAGCTCTGACAAGAGGAGGATCCAGCACCCATTAAGTGACCTCAAGGGAAAAATACTTCTTCATGGCAGTCTGCTGTTATAGGCAAACACTACACAAATAAAAGAGGAATACTACTGCTGGCAAGGGTAGTTGCACAGTATGTTCAATCATGTAATACTTGAGCCATAAGAAAACCCCTTCGTATGCTTTTGGCAGGTTCAATAGTTGTACATCTCATAATTCAATTGCTGTAGTTGTACTGTCATAGACTTTGTAACAGATTTATTTGCTTCTGAATGATTTACCTCTGTTATCGTATTCAGTCCTGAGGAGAAGCACTGGTTGCTGACATCTTGGACCTGAGTATCATTTAAAACTTCACTGCCCTCACCCTGACTATCCTTCTCCTTGTCCCAGTGGCCACACTGCACATCGAAGGGCATTGTAAGCTGTTTATCATCTGTAGCACTCTCAGCTGTTCCAGTCTGTAGCAGTGAGAGAAAAATGTGATCTCAGTCACTTTGACCATGGCATGGTAGTTGGTACCAGATGGTAGTGAGCTGGTCTGAGCTGACAGGAGGACTCGTGTAAGTTTTGATGAGGTTGTGACCTCAGAGGACTGACAGGAGTGGAACTTCCATACACCGCAAGATTTTATATTTGTTGTGCCTGCTGAGCTGGTTTTCCTTTACCATACTTGTAAAGACTGATTATATTAGTAATTATAATAGTAATTATATATTTCATCTGGCCATTTCTCATTGACCTATCTTTTCAACAGGTGTTTCTAATAAATAGGATGTAGGATAATTATACATTTAATTTTGACTACTGATTTAAATTTACTTAATAAACTACTTACAATAAGAAGCTACTGTCTTTGCCTAATAATCTTAAAAATCCACACTGCTACCAAATTAATCATTTTTATCTGTTTTTGTTACCACAACCCAGTGCCCTGATGCTATCCACCTTCTAAACATGCATTTAAAGTATTTTACTTGCATCATTGTACAGTGATAAACATCGATTACATGTCTACTTGAATTTAACTGTCAGAACATGTTTGTGAGTTATGTGAAGCTCAAGACAGCTTGGAGTTACCACAGGTTAACAGTTCTGTTAAAGGTAAATGAGCAGATTTTCCAATTAGCCAATACATGAAATAAAAAGTATAATCAGAATAGCTAAGCGGTATTGACATATATGGGTCAGGATCATAGTAATGTATAAATGATTCTGCACTATATTGGTAAGAAAGGGTATTTCTTTGATACTGTAACAGGCCATTGAGCATCAGCAGTATAGAGGCTGACAGTAAAGTGTCCGAATATGGACAGGTGGTACTTTCCAATTGACTAATAAACCGCTACGCACAATGTTGTGTTTGTTTGTGCACCTGATTCATATTAGCTGGTTAACACTTTAACTAACATGGTAATTAGCACTGCTATTTATGTGTAAAGTTCACAGCGCTATTTGTGTCTCGTTTGTTTTTCCACACTGTCTGTTTTGCCCACATTCTGCTCTTGCTTTTAGATTTATGTTCATGGTCTTTTTATGTTTAGCTTTATGTGTGTCCTATCACATGATTGTTAGCTTATGTTTTTTTTGTGGTCTGCACTTTATTAATACAGTTCTGTGCTTGTATCCACTCCTGTTTACTGCTTGATTGCAGGAAGCAATTAGAGAGACCAATTCAATGGATGCAGATAAATTGTTTTAGGAGTACATATTTGATCAGGAAGAGATGCATTGTGAGAGTCAGAAACAGTTAAACTAGCTGGACACACACATTTTATTGATTTCTTGGCCTGGCCAGAAGGCACCACCTTAAGAAGGTGTATAGGGAATTGGCTCTTGGAAATTCCACCGCTTCTGTTCCATGCTGAGGTCAATGCTTTGCCTCTGTTTCTGACCGAATCTTTCACTCAGCTGTCTGCTCGGGTGAGGACATCACACCAGCATCTAGCTTGATTTAGGATATTGCACTACCATCTACTTAGAGTCAGAACGTGCTTTTCCCATGTGCTTTTTGGTAAGCATTTTTCCCCTTAAAAACCTTCTGTATGCTGAAATCCAATGTTGTTACTCCATATGTCTCACTGCTCAGTGGCTTCACTGAGGATACTGTGCCAGTTGGAGCATCTTTTACTTCATTAGCGATATCCAGCAGGGATCTGCATTGAGGGATCTGCATTGAGGCAGGCTGGATCTCCCAGAAGAAGCTTTTTTTGTGTTGAAAGCCATGCGTTAGAGAGGGGGCTTTAATCAGATTTTCACATTTCATATGCTTAGTAACTTGTGTCTTGTTTATTATACATGTTTGTTTAATTTTGCACATTATTAATACATTTCTACACTTGCCTCTTTTGCTGCTTAATTAAGGAAATAATATAACAAATACAAATGCAGCTTTAAATGACTAAGAATTTAATTTATTATAAATAAAGTTCTCTGTGGTTTTCATAATTGTCTTATTTAGCTTTTAAATTTTTTTTAGAAACCTTTTCACTAACATTTTAGTTAAGAAAGTAATATATCTTGACTCTAAAATCGAATTCATGTTTTTTATTATTATTATTATTATTATTATTATTATTATTATTAATATTAATATTATTATTAATTTCATACCATATCTTATCAGTTTCATGCTTTCTTTTTAATAATTAGCTGTGTAACACTTGCGCTCCCAACCCATATGGTGTATAAAGAATGTATAATTAAATAATACATCAAAACTTTCTGCCTTTACTTCTGTGCTCAGATGACTATTTCTACAACAGTGTAAAATCTTTAATAAAGAATGAATCAAGCACTAAAGATTGTGTAATTATTTAGGAGACATTAATTAGCTTAAAATGGTCTAATATGTGATTCCTACTGTGAAGTGTTAAAATTTGTATATACAATAATGTTTTGCAATGTAGAAATGAGGATCTAGCAATCCAAATGATGGAACCGGCATGGTGCTGTAAATGCAAGGACCAAACAGAACAAAAAACAGTTAAATCAGTATGAAGACAATGGAGGCAACAAAGAAAACAACACTCCTAAGATAATATTTATCTCAAAATCTTCTACTTTCTGGACCTGCTGGATTCATCCTCATGCTCTACGTCGTGTTTGTGTTCTCGACTCCTTGCTTCTGTTACGAATAGCTCCATATAGAGGGAATAGAAATACATGAAATTACTGTGGATAGCATCACACAAAAACCATGAAAATTGCTTTGAATTGATATGAACAGCTTTGCTACAGTGACTTAGGACTACAATTGCTATGATAGCTTTGGGACTGCAATTGCCAGGAACAGTTTTGGACTTCCAGTTTCCATCAGTAATCAGACTTAAAAAAAAAAAAACTTCATGCCAAAACTATAATGAATTTCTTGGTTGCCAGTTTTGACCATGTAGTACACAATTATAGAAAAGGATTTATTTATGATCGCACTATTCAGTACTGTCTAAACAAGAATGTTTCCTTTTTGGGGTCTGGTTTCTGCAAGGTTTCTTCATCATATTGTTTTAGAAAGTGTTCCTTGCAACAATCACACTGGGCTTGCTCAATAAGCATAAATCTATTTGTTTACAATGTATTTCGGGAATCTATATATTACTACATTGTGACAGTGTCTTGACTGTAAATTTAATTAAAAAAAAGAAAGATATAAATACTAAATGATGATGAATGATATCAAAATCAGTAGTAAGTAGAAGGGTGAACATGCAGCCTGGATGTGAACCAGTGAAAGAATGAAGATTCCACGCATTATGTTTTGAAGTAGTTTTTAAAACTCAAGGTTATTTAGTCGACAGCTACCAGACAACAAATTACCGTATTTTCCGGACTACAAGCCGCTACTTTTTTCCCATGCTTTGAACCCCGTGGCTTAAACAACGAAGCGGCTAATTTATGGATTTTTCCTGGGTTTTTCCCGGTTTCACAAACTTCAAGCCAAAAAAATGAGCCCCATAACATTAGACCAATGAAATTGCCGAACGTGCATGAAAAAACGCACCTCACCTGTGTTCTGAGCTGCACGGCATCGGGAGAAAAACTTCACCGGTGGTGATTTTTAAACGCACGACGATGCCAAAAGAAAAATTGTTGTGAAAAGAAGGAGGAAGACAGTGAACAATGACTTTAGATACAAGATACAAGCCATTGTAACGCGTTGAGTCTGGGTGAAGGGAGAGCTCGCTAACTCCAGTTGCAACAGAAATCATATAAGCACAGACAGGTTTCCAGAACTCGTGCTTTTTTATTTTTCTTGGCAACAGCGTTAAGGGTTAGTCAAAGAAACAGAAATTAGCATCAGAAAATAATAAGGACATATTCCTCGGGCTTGCACACATGCAGTAATACCAAACGTATGACATTTAACAATCTTCGAGTTTTTATATTGAAATATATTCCAATATACAATATTTAAAACTTGAAACTGAAAAGCATGAAGATTAACCATGCAAACAGCTTATTTGTTACATTTAATACGTTTGTTTGTTAACAGAAACTAAAGCAACACTAGCTAAAGATTGAATCAGGATCGATTTGTACTGTAAATAATATCAACAATCTGCTACAATGGCTTAGGACGACATCACTGACGTGCCCATTACTGAACAGCACACCTCATTAATTATAAAAAAATAATAATATTGTTGATATTCAGTGGTACCCAGAGTTTGGTTCCTCTCAAGGTTTCTTCCTCCTACCATTAGGGAAAAACTCACAGGATAAGGAGTGAACTTATAGGCACTAAACATATAACTTAATATTGTATTACACTAGCAACACTAGCTAAAGATTGTGCTCACATAAAAATTTACCAATAACTTCAGGTTTAAGCAATGTGTATTTCATAAGCTTTTATTTTTTTTATTCTAAGACACAATTGAAAATTAATTAAAATAAATAAATAAAAAAACATTTATTAATTAGTCTTCAGTTGAATATTTGGAATTATTTTGAAATAGTGTGCACACTGTGCAGTTTGTTTATTTTTATTTATCTGAATCAGTTTAAATGCTTTAAATTTAATTTCAACAGCAATGAATATGAAAAAAAATGTCATTGTGGTAGTAATAATGCTCTTTAACAGGCTGTATATGTCTTAAAAAGTAATGGTCATTTGTCTGTATGGTGCAAAAAGCATTATTATCTAGCATTATAAGGCATAATAAAAACATTTAAATAATACCAGTTGTCACTCCGGCCCATGTCATTTTCTGTTGCAGACCGATCCAGACTCCCGTTAAAGAAAGGAAATATCATGTGGCCCTCACAGAAAAAAAGTTTAGGGAGCCCTGACCTAGAATGAATCTCAAAGCTTTTCAGCAACCACAAACAATTGAGCTTTCAAATCAATGTTTGACTGTGGGTGTGAGGCAGTCTGCTAACATCTTCTCTCCTGTTTTCCATTACATAAGTTCTTCTTTTAGAACCAAATATATCAAATTTGGACCGAGCTGTCCACAGAACGTTCTCCCATTTAGTCACTGTCCTACTTATGTGTTTTTGCCTTTGAATTAGTTTGTTGAATATTAACAAAACCCAGTAATCTTAGATGAGTAATCGGTCTTTAAACATGATCTATAGCTAATCATTTTTGTTTATCTACCTTATTTATGGTTCCCTGGTGGTCTAGTGGTTAGGATGCGGCGCTCTCACCACTGTGGCCCGGGTTCGATTCCCGGTCAGGGAACCAACCCCAGCCATTAGGGTTGCACAAGCCAGTGCACTCTTAGTGCCGGTCCCAAGCCCGGATAAATGGGCAAAGTTGCGTTAGGAAGGGCATCCAGCGTAAAAACATGCCAACTCAAATATGCAGATCACGAATACGAATGATCCGCTGTGTGAAGCTGAAAGAAAGTTTTTTATTTATCTATCTTATTTATTTATTTTTATCCTTAATTCTATTCCTTTTTTATGCTTAAATGTTGGACAGTAGCACAAAGCATTTCACTGCATGTCGTACTCTGTATGTATGTGTATGTGACAAATAAAATTTGATTTGATTTGATCTAAGAAGAGGTGGTCCTTAGGACAATATCTCTATGCAAGACATCTTGGTCATCTGACAGTTACATGTAACATAGCGGTAATGCAATGATGTTTAGTGTGTGATTGAGGCATCACTCACCTAGATGAAAAACAATTACACCCCAGACACACTTTCTCCAAGACTGCATTACAGCTGATTAATATTTAATGCAATGAGCAGCTATTTGTGATGTATAATTTGTAATAGTGCAATCAGGATGTGATTAATGACATACTTTAAGTAACAGGATCTATTAGACATCTGACAACTTGGGAAAGAAATGAGGCCTAACTTTTTTGGTTGACCTTGATATTTGGTGATAATTCATGTAAATAGGGTAGTCTACTTCTCCAATGATATTCATATTCTTAGTGTTTTAGTGACCCTCTTTTTTCATCTGTACTGTTGATAGTCTTTAACATAAAGTCTGTTTATAGCTCAAAACTTGCTGCATGAAATTTCTCAACTTACTCTTAAGGATCATTATAAATTAACACTTGTGCTTTAAAATGAAATTCACTGAACAGTATAATTAAACACAGCCCAAGACAGCAATATGAAGGCAACCACAATTAAATCAAAGCCATTAGCTTTACACATGTTGAGAGCTGATATATATCTATTGAAAACTTTATAGAGCACAACTATGACTTTTTTTTTTTTTTAAGGAAGCTCTACTAATAGATAACCATAAATATTTCGGACAGCCTTGATATTAATAGTAAGAAAGACAAATGCAAAGCACCATGTCATAAAAGCTCAATTTGAATTATGATGGAATCATTTCATTAGTGGTGTTATTCCCACTGAAGCCTCGCAAATGGCTTTCAGGAGCATGAAATATGTTGGATATCACAGAGGCAGAGTCAGTGATGGTCTTCTTTTTTATTCTGACTGATACTGTATGAAAACACATCCACAATAAGATCAAATTAATTTATCGACTTTATTTCATATTAATAACCTGAAAAACATTCTCCATTTACCTCGATGGTGCCAAGTCAATGCATTTTTCAAAAAAGAAGATCGGATCAAGAGAAAAGCACCGGTGAAAGGACAATCTTCCATAGGTCTGGTAATATTGATTGTCCACTATTGGGGGGACAACTGCGTTTTTGCCATATTTTGAGCATGTATGCATAATGTGTTTTATTTAAATGAAGCGAGCCTTCACAAAATACATTTGACAGATCTGTTTAAGTCTCCAAAAGCTAAATACATGAATAAATTAAGAGCTGGTGCACAGATTGTGTGTGTGTGTGTGTGTGTGTGTGTGTGTGTGTGTGTGTGTGTGTGTGTATTTACACTCTGCACACTTCCATGGTTGAAATAGAATGAATAATAGGCCAAAGAAAGATTGTGATTTTTGCTTTCTTTCAGCCTGGTGTGATGTGTATTGATTACACAGACAGCTTGAGTCAAATGACCGTGTGATTTTTAAGCATATCAATAACCAAGACCTTATTGCAGGCTCCGACTTGCATGGCAGTGCAGTCTCATCATTACGGCTGATTGCACACAGAGTCAACTGCTGTGAAAAGATTATTGTGATTTTTTTTTACTATTTTAGTTTCACATCTCATTATAAATTTGTATGGAATGCTTTATTAAAACAACATTTACACATTCATTCCATATATAGGAACAATAAATCATCGTATTTTTTGCGAAGGATTCAGTAAATGTGTGGAACTTATCTTCCATGCCTATTAATTTCATATGATTAGGAGCCTTTAGAAATCAGGATGGTATGACATTTTAATTATGAAATGTAATTGGAAAACCATGGCTTACAGATTCAAAACAATTCACCCAATTTGTGTAAAAATGTATGCAGATTAAGGTCAGGAACAGTGTTCCTTAGTTTTCCTACCTTTGCATGCAATCTTGTTAGTATGATTGAAATGGTATGTTTTATTCATGAGATCAGGTAGGTGGGTGTGAAAACAGTTAAATGCTTGCATGGTTTTCCAAAGTTTATAATTTAGATATTTGTTTGCAGCTAGAATGTTTGAATGATTGAAACAGTCTGTGTTAAGACTTTGCTCTATTTTCTCATATTTACGTTGGAAATTCTTTGTTTAATGAATGCAAATGTATGAACTGAACAATCTGGTATCTTTTGTCCTCTTTTCAGATTGCAACAGGATTAAGTCCAAGATTTTTCCTTACAATGTACGAATGGAACTTCTCTGCTAAATGAGGGCTTGATGCTCTTTTATGCATTTACTATAGAGCTGTGTTATTGCATTTTTTAACAAACCTTATAATAATTATTTCCTTCATAAAGAAAGTTTTCTGCTAGTGTACAGTCTATAACACTATAGCATACAGATATGCAGAGAAATCAATGTGCATTGTTACTGAGGTTACTGAATATTATAATTAGAACAGCTGTTCTTAAAAAGTGAATGTAAATGGTAAATACACAATGATGCCTATAACTTATAGTGATTTCATGTTGTGTTCAGAATAAAGAAATACTTTCAAAGAATCTTTACTAATTATTCAGTTAAAAAAAATCATTTTTTAACAATGAACATTGTCTCAAAGCAGCTTTACACAGATAATGTGGTAATAAAAATGAATAAGATGTCCTTTATTAGTCTAATTTTGTCCCTGATGAGCAAGCTGGTGCCGACTGTGGCAAGAAAAAACTCCAGACTCAAGAGGGACACCGAATGTCCATTTATTACAGATAAACGATGTTGAGGTATGCAGTGATGGTGATCAGATGCAAACTGTAGTCATTAATTATTACAAATTATTAATAAAAAATTATGAGATTATAACTTGACATGATTTCATGGCAAAGCTATATTGTGGATAAAAAGAAACAGAATGATTTGGACTGAGCTGTGCAACCACAGATAGACAGTGTGCTGTAGTTCAGCATAACTTTTTCGATTGTAGTGTTTAATTACAATACAATTGAATATGATCTAGCAGCGAGTGCATCTTATATTGTCTTACTTTGCCAAAGAAACGCATAATTTATATGTTGAAGAAGATGAAAAAACGAATGTAGTCCTGGCATTACTATCTTGCAATTATCATAATTCTATGTTCTTATAGTTGGATGGAGAAATGTTCACTAAATTGCACACAGGTTCTTTTTTTGCAGAGGTGTAATTTCTTTTAACACCATAGTCTACATTGCTGACAACATTAATTTACTAATACGGGATAAAGTAAGAAAAATGCAGCCCAATTTAAAACGAAATTTTACAATACGATTTCATAGTGATCTAAATTCTGCAGGTTTATGAGTATTTAACACTTTCCACTCATCAACTACAGAGCACTGTGGTTTTATATTGACTTGTCAGATGATGTCAATTTGAATTTATCAATTACTTACTACCTGAGAAAATGTCTCATTAACATAACAGATCACCCCATACTCCCTGGACAATTAATCTCAAATCTATATGTTATGTCTAATCTAATGGCGTAAGCTTGGATGTCGTTGAAAGTTCAAAGCGGCCAATATGCCTGATTTTCTTGAGCTGTTCACCAAAAATCTTATTAAATGCGTATTAAATTTTTTTTATCTATTTACAGTATATCCATCATTTACACAGACTGCTGAATAAACTTTACTGTTCAGTTCATTTACCCTGTCAGGAACCTGATGTCCTAATTATTCATGTCTGCAACAACAATTTCCATTGGGTTCCTCCATTATATTGAAGATATAAAAAGCTTAGGTTTACTGTATACAATTTTTTTAGGTTTATTTAAACAAATTTTCATCAAACAATATATTAAGAGTGCCCTTCTTTTAACTTCTTTTTGGGAAGATTTTCCAAACACAGAAAGCTTTACAGAAAATGTTGACTTCCCCAGGAGCAGTGACCCCTGAGCAACAGAATTCATTTTCTTGCATACTATATATAATACAGGAAAGAAAAATTTAATTAATTGCATGTCCCAGGTTTTTAGGAAGCTGGTGTCAGAGAGCAGTGTCAGTCATGAGAGCAGAGATGGTTAAGGGCCTTGCTCAAGGTCAAAGTGGTGGCAGCTTGGGAGTCCTGGGGTTGGAGTCCCTGATCATCAATCAGTAACCCAGAGCTTTTAAATTATTACTGCTGAGCAAGAATAATATTATGAATGACATCCTTACAACATTTTACAAGGGGACCATCAAGAGCATCCTAAAAAGCTGCACCACTACCTGGTTTGGGATTTGCACCGTCTTGGATTGCAAGACCCTACAGCAAATAGTAAGGACGGTTGAGGAGACCATCAGGTCTCTCACCCCTCCATCTTGGACATCTACACCACACGCTGCATCAATACAGCCTTCAGCATCGTTGATGACCACACACATCCCTCACACTCACTCTTCACTCTCCTGCCATCTGGAAAAAGGTCTTGAAGCATTCAGGCACTCACGTTAGGACTGTGTAAATGTTTCTTTCCACAAGCAATCAGATTCAACATGAAGGGACTGGACTGATATACACACACACACACACACAATCATTCCTCAGCACCTGATTGAGAAGTTGAGCCTAGTGGGCCTGAACACCTCCCTCTACTACTGGATCCTGGACTTCCTGACTGGGAGACCTCAGTCAGTCCTGATCGGGAACAGCATCTCCAGCACCACCACACTGAGCACTGGGGCCCCTCAGGGCTGTGTGCTGAGCCCACTGCTGTTCACTCTACTGACTCACGACTGTGTAGCAATGCACAGCTCAAACCACATCGTCAAGTTTGCCGATGACATGACCGTGGTGGGTCTAATCAGCAAGAACGACGAGTCAGCATACAGAGAGGAGGTGCAACGGTTAACTGCCTGGTGTGGAGCAAACAACTTGTCTCTGAACGTTGACAAAAAGAAAAGAGATGACTGTGGACTTCAGGAGAGCACAGAGCGATTATTGATGGATCCTCAGTGGAGATCGTCAAGAGCACCAAATTTCTTGGTGTTCATCTGGCCGGACAACTTTACCTGGTCACTCAACTCCAGCTCCATCACCAAGAAAGCCTAGCAGCATCTCTGCTTCCTGAAAAGGCTGAGGGAAGCTCATCTCCCTCCCCCCATCCTGACCATGTTCTACAGAGGGACCATTGAGAGCATCTTGAGCAGCTGCATCAGTGCCTGGTTTGGAAACTGCACCGTCTCGGAACGCAAGGCCCTACAAAGGATAGTGAGGACAGCTGAGAAGATCATCGGAGTCTCTCTTCCCTCTATTATGCACATTTATCCCACATGCTGCATCCGCAAAGCAAACAGCATTGTGGACGACCCCACACACCCTTCACACACACTCTTCACTCTCCTACCATCAGGTAGGCGGACCCGAAGCATTCGGGCCGCTACATCAAGACTGTGCAAAAGTTTTTTTCCCGCAAGCCATCAGGCTCCTCAATACATAGAACTGAAAGGGAACTCACACACACACACACACACACACACACACACACACACACACACACACACACACACTCAATGTGTGTTACTGAACTGTATAACCTGGACTTAACACTTAACACACACTCATTACTCATCTCAATCCATTCCACCATCATTTATTTATTATTATTTATACTTTACTGTACTACACTGTTTACCTGCTGCTTTTTGCACCTTTGACTCTATTATACCGTTTACATGCTGTTTTTTGCATCTTTGACTGTATTATACTATACTGTTTACATGCTGTCTTTTGCACCTCTTGCCTGCTGCTGTTTTTTGCACTACATTGTGTCTGTTTATATTCACTCCCGGGTATAGTTTTTACAGTTCTCCTCGCACAGTACTGTATAATCAAAGTATACAGTAGGTTAACTAGTCGGTGCTATATTGGGTTTTGTGTCTTGTCTTGTGTTGTCTGTCTGCACTGTCTGTCTGTACTGTTTTTCGTCTGCACTGTTTGCACTAGGTTGCACTCGATGCACTTTATGTAGCTTGTATTGTGTTGTAGCTCTATGTTGTTGTTTAGTGTAGCACCAGGGTTCCGGAGGAATGTTGTCTCGTTTTTACTGTATACTGTGTACCACTGTGTATAGTAGAAATGACAATGAAAGCCTCTTGACTTATCTTGACTTTACTTGACACACACACACACACACACACACACACACACACATACACACACACACACACACACACACACACACAAAATGCTTTCACAGAAATTGCTGTTTGCACATTTTTCTGCTGCTAGAACTTTGTTTACATGTACAGTATTTATTTTTATACAGGCAATCCACTTGCACAAACCTCCTGTACTGGTGTGTGCTATGCACAGTGTCACTGTGTTTACTGTCTCCTTTTCTTGTCGTCATTTTGATGCACTAAATGTTCCACTTATAGACTTTATGTTGTTAGTTTAAATTTTTGTGTAGTTTTGTGTTCCTTTTTGTTCATTTATGTTGTATAATGTAGCACCTTGGTACTGGGGGAACGTTTCGTTTCACTGCTTACTGCACTGCATATGGTTTGAATGACAATAAAAACCTACTTGACATGACATAGCCTTAAACAAAATGAAATCAAGAGATTGTCATACTTGACTTTAAATAAATTATTATCTAGTGACTTTTAAAGGATTATCCTATAATCCCATAATATGCTGTTGAGAGTCAGTACTGTAAGATTCTACAGACTGCCTCAACCCAAATTGCACCCAAAGCTATTTTAAAATGAGCTCATCCACAAAAGGACTTAAATATCACAAAAGTAATTATGGACTTTGTTCCGAATTTCAGTTGAGTCAATCCTAACCATAGTTTAAATTTAATCAGTATGGAAGAGGCAGCAAGCCCTCAAGGACTGTCTCTAACCAAAAGGTGTCTGAGACCATGATTAACATTTAAACAATACCCTAACCCGACCTGCTGGCGGGCGAGCACCAGCAAAGGTGTAAATACAGGTGATTACCATCTGCTGACCTTGGCTAGAGAGTAGTATCTCCAGCAATGTGGACCTTTATTCATTTCCTATACTTAATTTACATTTAAAGGCTAAATGCTCTTTACACTTCATAGGGAAAAAAAGTATAAGATGTCTGGGCAGAATTCACTCTGCATTCTTTTTGACTCCGATAAACTGAAAATACCTCTTGTATTTTGTCACTGCTATGCTTTTATTAACTATTTCTTCATTACAAACATCATTGTTTTCTTACACTACTATATAGTCATCCTGCATATAGTTATCCAGCATAGAGTCTAGCAACTTGTATTTAATAGTTTTATACTTTTATATAACTGTATCCATTAAGCAGGGTTGCCATGTTTAAACAAAAATGTAATGTACAAAAATGTACCCAGATACACATTCTCTTAGAATGTGGGGTAAGTAGTATACGTCAATGCTCTTCTCTGTTCTGGCACCGAGGTGGTGGAATGAACTTCCCCTAGACAAGAAGCTTTCGTAATAAAGCTGGACGTCCTGACTATCGTCAAGCGACGATTGAAGACCTACCTCTTCCTGAAACACTTAAATTAGCACTTTCCAAGTTTGCCTTGTAGTTTGTAATCTTGTGTGCCAGTGTAGATTTATTCATGGCTAGAGACTCAAGCACTTTTCTACGTCGCTCTGGATAAGGGCGTCTGCTAAATGCCACAAATGTAAATGTAAATGTATAAATATTGCCATTTTAGCTATGGCACATACTGTACATTTCTGGTGGTGTTGGATTTAAACTAAGACCACTCAGCTATCATTTTCCCACCTTTATTAAGGTTAGCCAAACTAAATAGGGCAATGAACACCATTCCCCATGATTGTGCAAAACCAAAAATGGTGTGCAAATTGAAAATGAAATTAAAAATGGAAAATCTTGCATCATTTTCAAAAGTAATTAGTAGTTTAGAAGAGGTCATTTGCATTTTAATAGAATGTAAAATGTGTGAAGATATGATGAAGATTCAATTTTGTCGAATGGCTGATAAAACATTTGCTTCTATGAACAAGAGGAACAAGCTTCCTAATCACTGGACAGGCATTCATCACACCCTAATAAAAATGTTAAAACAGTTTTTATTTAAAGATAAAACACACAAATATACCGTATTTTTCGGACTATAAGCCGCTACTTTTTTCCTACGTTTTGAACCCCGCGGCTTAAACAACTAAGCGGCTAATTTATGAATTTTTCCTGGGGTTTTCCCGGTTTCACCAAAAAACTGAACCCCAAAACATTAGACCAATGAAATTTCCTAACGGAAACAAAAAAACGCACCTCGCCTGTGTTCTGAGCTGCACGGCATCGGGAGAAAAAACGTTTTTTTTTAAACGCATGACGATGAAAAAGATAAACTTCCGAGAGAAATAGTTGTGAAAGGAAGGAGGAAGACAGTGAACAATGACTTTCTTGGTAGGCTACTGTTTAGATACAAGCCGTTGTAATGTGTTGAATCTGGGTTAAGGGAGAGCTCGCTAACTCCAGTTGCAACAGAAATCATATAAGCACAGAAAGGTTTCCAAAACTCGTGCTTTTTTATTTTTCTTGGCAACAGCATTAAGGGTTAGTCAAAGAAACTTAAAAATGAGCATCAGAAAATAATAAGGACATATTCCTCGTCTTAAACACACGCAGTAATACCCGGAAGAATGCAGTGGCAGCCTATTCCCAAAATACCGCTATGCTCCTAAAGCACCGTGTGTAACATGTCTTTTTCTTACCTGACAGCATCAGGAGTTCTTCTTAATTCAAGGTACAGTAAAAAAAATTCTGACACACAAAAAAAAAAAAAAATACTGGGAAGAACAAAAAACGAATGCTGCCTTACCTCACACAGAACAGTAGCTACAAGGAAAGAAGTGTATTCATAGTAGAAAGAGAACTCAAAAGGGAATGGAGAAGAAAATTGAACAAGCCTGAGCTGAGCGCATTCTTGCTCGACTTACCGTCTTTTACAGCAGAAACACAGCAGCTTGAGCATTCAACTATGTAGGTCAGCTTTCTTTCAGGCTATGAATTCAAATGCCATGAAGGGATCAAATTGGACAGGAGGAACTCATTGGGCTCTCACAGAGCCAAAAGCCACGGGTTTGAATGGCACCTGGAGCAATCTCAAGCAGCAGTGTTTGGCTGAAAACATTGATTGTTTGTGTTGTCAGAGATCTGACTTCTTACTTCAGGATGGATGTAGATAAATAAGTGATGCTTGCAGTTTCAGAATTTCTTCAGTATTAGAGGGCCCGGTGTGTATGCAGGATTGAGTCTCAACCATCAAAGGCTTGGAACCATGAAACCTATACAGACACCCACCAGAAAATCAAGCAGAGAATGTGATCACACTATACTCACTCCCTGTCAGTCTGACATATCCTTCCTGCACAGTTAAGAAGGAAAAAACAAACTCTTAGAAAGAAAGACTCATATAAGACTCAGATAAAATAGATTGTCTGTGTTCTTCTTTAAATAGGAAATTAAAACATGCCAGTTGATAAATAATAAAATTAATAAACAGTGTAACTTTTACTACTTGTTATTTTTTATTTCTGAAAATAACATATGCTTTAAATTTAAAGCCAAACACTTCTAGAAAGAAATATTGGAATTTATAAAAGTATTGACTCTGAAGGGACATCTGGTTGGACAACTTTTAAAAAACTGCAGCTTTATTTATCAAAAATTAGGAACAAGAATTTTCTTTTCAGATACTTTGTGTAAGATACACTTATCACTTCGAGTATGCTTGACTGTGTACAATTATAAGCCCACGCGATTTTCTTCAACAATAGAACGAGACCATCCTTAGAGCACAGCTGACTGAAAATAATTTTGGTGGTGGACCGTTCATTCATTGCAGCATGGTAATTTGTTGCACTGGTATAATTTGTGTTAATTGTCTTCCATTCATCAGGAATATCGATTGAATGTTTCTCCAACACCTACATAATATTTGGAAAGCGTAAGCCCTATTGTGTTTTTTTACACTAATAGTCCACTTATAGTGTAACAACACATGGGCTGTACACCTTTGTAGTACCCTTCGTAGAGACATCTAGTTCTGCCTTTTTACCCATACTATGATCTGAATTCAAGAATCGTCCATATTGACAGAAGACTTGAAGAAAAAAAAAAATTTCCATGCCTATTTTTAAAACCTGAAAAAAAGACAACTACATAACATTCAATAATTTCCACAGTTTTATCCTAAGCATCATCATTATACATTATTTCTAGTCACTGAGCTTCATGAAGCTGTCATTTGATGGAGGGACTATGCTCATTTTGCCATTTAATGTTATTTATTGCATCTTTTCTTATAGTTCATTTATAGAGAAAAATGCAATATAGATCCATCATACTTTGTAAGTCATAAATGGATTGACTGGATATCAACTTGTCTACCCTGTCTCAGTGTTGTTGTTCAAAAGAACAAACAAAGAAAATACCAAACATTTCTATTACTTATATTTTGTACAGTAATAAAGATGTTCATGATCAAATTTCACCAAATGGTTTTCGTTTCATGGGTTGTTCAGTTTGTTACACAGAATGGACCTCTTTTTGCAAGCTGGATGCGTCAGGATTCAATCATAAATCATTCATATGAGTATTCTCATATTCAATTTCAATTCTACTCTTGCCCCCGGTCATGTGTAAATCTTTGTTAAAGAAGACTAACTAATATAAACATCGACTAGATCAATTTGAAATCCTATAATTTGTATGGATTAATGCACTTATATGCAGTAAATGGAATGTGCTCTCAATTTTTATTTGCTGCTTTTTCTATAACGTCTCTCTCTCGATCTCTGTCTCTCAGCATACATTTTATAGGAAAGAAAATGTTCTCTAACACCCTGACTTTCAAAAATAATAAAATATATATATACTGATTTGTTCTCCACAATTTGAGACTGAGATTTTGTACAATCCACTGATGCACAATGTTCTCCTCACATATATGTGCACAGGCTACACTTAACTATACTTTTCAGTACAAGTGCACAGAAAATGACAAAAAAAAGTACTTTCTGCTTGGAGCTGCACTGGGATTAGGATATAAAATGTTCAAGTAAGGTAGTAGTGCAAACGAATAATAAAAATAACTTCTAATGTTTGTCTGTGGTATAGATAGATGATTCATAAATATACAATAATTGTGAGAGCAAGAATATATAATATATAATTAGAAAATAGTGAAAAACCAACTAATGATTATCACAACCCTAGACCATGATGTTGTAATTAGCAATGAGAACCTAATGGATAAGATAGTGGACACTTACAAATATGTACAATGATATGCTTTTAGAAGATCCCTTTCTGCATTTAGTCCCTATTTGCTGTTAAAATAACCTTCACTTTTCTGGCAAGATGTTCCTCTAGATTTTGGAGTGAGCTTGTGGAGATTTGTGCTCATTCAGCCACAGGGGTGTTAGTAAAAGCAGGTACTGATGTAAGTGAGGTGAGAAAGCCTGGGATGCAGTCAGTGTTCCAATTCATCCCAAAGGTGTTCAGGGTTGAGGACAGAGCTCTGTAGCAGGCCACTCGAGATTTTCCACTTTAGCCAATGTAAACCATATCTTCATGGAATTCACCAGAAAAAAAGTTTGGGTCTCCCAGTTAAAGTGATGAAAACAAATGTAATGCTACCACATCCAAAGACATCCAATAGAATTGTGTGCCTCCAACTTTGTTGTAACAGTTTAGGGAAGAACCACATATGGCTTGAAATCCAGGAGTCTCAGTATGAAGGCAAAGCTCATGAAATCCAATTTAAAATAATCTGTCCTTATCCTTATCCCCAATTAAGATTATATTTGTATACCAAACCAGCACCTCTGAGAGTCTGGACAGGATAACTTTATTTAAAGCAGATTTTTTTCCTTCAAGTTGAGGTTTCAATATTGCAAAAAAATAATTCAAAGCATCCTTCCGGTAAAAATATGTGCAAGTATTGTGGTGTCTGCACACCCCTAGAATTTATAAAGACAAGAAATTCACCATGCCAGTCACCGAATGGATCTGTTTGAGCATTTTTCAGTCTCACAGCAGGATACACTGTCTATTGTGGGATTTTGTTTTTCCAGGGCTTTTTTTTTTTTTTTTTAACAGCTCTATCTTATAATGAGAGCATTTGTGTGCATGGGACCAGAAAATGATGACCTTCTTCCTATCAGCAGCTTAAAACTTTTGTATTTTAGGGTCATTATGATGATAAATAAATAATCTGACTTTTTCAATGTTGCCTGCAATTAAATAAAAGGTTACTTAAATGCATATTTTTTTATTTTATTTATTCATTTGTTTACCCATTTTTTATGTCAGTTTATTTTAATAGGTATGGGTAAAACACTGGTCACAATAAGATAATTTAATATTTATAACTATATATTTTATAGTACATTTATGATTTGATATAAACATTTCACATGATTAAATTTAAACAAGCATAACCAAGCATTTAACATTTTTTTTTTATGTCATCATCAAGTGGATTTATTCTATTATCTGCCACCGTACAAATATGCTACATAAATTAACACAGAATTACACGGGACAAGAAAGAATGAACTAGGACTAAGCAGACCAACTCACACACACACCACACACACACGCACGCACACACACACACACACACACACACACACACACACACACACACACACACACACACACACACACATATATGTATACCATATATACCTTATATTGTAACCACAGCATGGTTGAATTCTCAGTTTGCTTTGTTTAGATGGCATAAATTAATTTCATATTACAGCATGGCTATGATAAATATGAACCAATCAATGCACTACTGCTATTTTTCTACAGTTTCTATAGTAACAGCTCTAAGCATGCTCCTCTTGTTTGAGAGATAAGGAATGTATGAATGTATGTAAAGAAATAAGAACAATAACAGAATTCCTGATTATTATTAATAATTCATTTCAACATTGCACTTAAAACTGCTGCTAAATCACTAAATGTTTACAGTTAATGTGTTTATTATAAAATGGACAATGAATATATCCGCATTAGCTCTATGTACTGGTCGAGGCTGCACTGCCACGGGGTTCTTATTGTTCTTTGTTGTATTGTAGATATTTTTTTGCACACATTTGCATTATTGCACATAATATTGTCCTGTATTCAGGTCTGCATATGTGTTAGTTCTATTGTTGTCCTTGTGTACATTTATCTTGGTTTATGTTGCACCTTGGTCTTGTAGAAATGTTGTGTTACTATGTCTGAAATGACTATAAAACCCACTTGACCTGGCTTGACTTAAGCTCTTTTTCCAAACACCTGCCCGATTTTTGGCTTTGCCAGTGTAGAATATTTGCGTTTCCTGCTGATGTAGCTTCACATCCATCACAATTGAATCATCCTAATGTGAAACTAGCTGTTCCTTCAAAAGCTCCCCAGCATGATGAGCTCCATTACTTGGCGGAGAGAGTGTTTAAAGCGATCCACCCATGTAACGATGATTCGTTTTGCTATAATAGTTTTGGGGATGTGTGTCAGCGGTGATTATGAATGGTGTCCATCTATCTCTTTCTCCCTCTTTCTCTCTGTCTGGCTCACCTATGACAATCACATGGCAAGGAAAATATAATATATATAAAAATATTAATATTACATGTTAAAATCACAATAATATTTGTGATCATTTAAAGCTTTATCACACTATGCATGTACAGGCATTGTGAAAGTTCAGATTTTTACTTGTTTGTTAATTATACTGTTAACTGAATAGAATAAATGAATAAAATAGTACCTACAATGGCTTTTTTAAGGACATTTTTATGTTTTCTAACTTTAAATCCATTGATAAAGAAAATATAAAGATCTAATAGAAGGTATTATTTTCTAAGAGTGTATATAAAAAAGTTATTTCATTTTCATTTTACTTTCCATTAACCTGCTTTTGTCTCCAAATCCAAATTCTGCTTTACTTTTCTATACAGCCCCTTGCTCAGGTACCCAGGAGTTGGCCGGGATTTGAACTTTTGACCTTCAGATAAAAAGTCCAATGTCTTAACCACTAAGCTCAAACCACCTCCTCAAAATACAAAATAGTTATATCTTATGCAGAAAACTAATACTTTGGTAGACTGCATGGCATAAAAGATGATAAAGAGATCTTCTGTAAACTGTACATTGTATTGTACTGCTTCTGCATTAAACAGAAAGAGTCACGGAACGTTTTAAACAAGTGAAGTAGACTACATCTGGGCATACTTGGTTAAAAAACAAAAAAAACAAAAAAACAAAACATGCGCTTCGCTTTAGAAGAATAACATTGGTGCACATATAATGCATGATGCCATGTAAAAAAAAATGAGGAAAACATGATGTATCTTTTGAAAAAAAAGTTTCAATCCAGAATCATATGTGTCTTAAGGAATTCAAAGAGTTGTATCGTTTTTTATCATGTTCATTGTGATTTGTGGTGAGAGTAGGGACCAGGTTGAGAAGAGCCTGGAGATGTGGAGGTACACAGTGGAGAGAAGGGGAATGAAAGTCAGTAAGAGTAAGACAGAGTACATGTGTGTGAATGAGAGGGAGGGCAGTGGAGTGGTGCGGTTGCAGGGAGAAGAGGTGGAGAAGGTGAATGAGTTCAGGTACCTGGGGTCATCAGTGCAAAGTAATGGAGTGTGTTAGAGAAGTGAAGAAAAGAGTGCAGGCAGGGTGGAGTGGGTGGAGAAGAGTGATAGCAGGAGTGATTTGTGATAGAAGGGTATCTGTAAGAGTGAAAGGGAAAGTTTATAGGACTGTGGTGAGACCTGAGATGTTGTATGGATTAGAGACAGTGGCGTTGAGTAAAAGACAGGAGGTGGAGCTGGAGGTAGCAGAGCTGAAGATGTTAGGGTTTTAGATTAGGATTAGAAATGAGTTTATTAGAGGGACAGCGCATGTAGGATATTTTGGGGACAAGGCAAGGGAGGCACGATTGAGATGGTTTGGACATGAGCAGAGGAGGGGCATGGGGTATATCAGTAGGAGAATGCTGAGGATGGAGCCACCAGGAAGGAGGAAAAGAGGAAGACTAAGGAGGAGGTTTATGGATGTGGTGAGGGAAGACATGCAGGTAGTTGGTTTAAAAGAGGCAGATGAAGAGGACAGGGGGGTATGGAGACGGATGATCCGCTGTGGCGACCCCTAATGGGAGCAGCCGAAATAAGAAGATAAAGATGCCATATAAAATAATGCAAAGAAAACATTATGAAATCAGGTCCAGGGAATTTAAGAAAACATGTAAGATATGTGAAAGAATATAAACATCACATAATTTGCTAAATATTCTGCTAAATGCCACTAATGTAAATGTAAATAATTTAATTTCACAGTTTGATTCAGGTGAATTTTCTGTAAAGATTAAAATTTGGGATCTTATTCGCAAACCTTAAAAAAACCCTCCCAATATATATCTGCCATATTGAACTATATGTAGACCATAGAACAAAACTGCTTAGGTATAAATTTCAAACTTTTTTTTTTTTTTTGGACGGGTTTTCTGTTTGCTGCTCACATAGCAGCTCATTATCAAACAGGTTTCTGACTGCCTGACCACACAGTATGATTATTTTTAGACAAATCACTTAAGCCCACACAACTGCATGACAAATCTGATAGTGTATGTTGAACACATGGCAGTTAATTATAATTGGATTTCTTTTGGATATGCATAATCATATAGGATGTTTTGACAAACAATATATTTTTTCGCAGTATTATATCTGTAATTAGTTTTGGGTTTGGTTGACAATGCTCTTGATGTAAATAACATTTTGGCAGTTTTAGCAAAAAATGATTATCCATATCAAATGCGCACAGATAAAAAGTTGGGCTTGAGGAGAAATTAAAACAAAGTATACAAATCGATTCTAGAGAAAACCTATTTCAAATTATAGAACAGGGCTTAGTTCTGCATATATTTATACATATATATAGAGGGACGTGTTATGTAGCAAAAATATGAATGTACTCAGGTATTATTAAGCATTAAAATGCAATTAATTTCTCACTGACTGAATTTTAAATCGTACTTTTCTCCAAAAAAGTAACAGTGTCATAGCTGTGAAAGAAAGTATGATGGAAAGACTTTTATCCAAAAGGACAAGCCTTTGTCTCTTTATATTAGGGATGTTGGCCCATGGTGACCTTAGATTTGGACCACCATGCCATATATGAGTAGAGGAGAAAGAAAAGGAAATGGGGGGATTTGAAAAACTTAGGGATCAGCTTCATATCTCTCTTTAGAGGTCAGTGAATAGCTGTATCAGGCATTGAACTGTATTCTACAATCAATTGGATTGTAGCTCATTGTACTATAACTTTAACAAAAAAAACCTTTGAAAATAAAATACATTATTCAAACAAATTACAGGGTATTATATCTATTTATTTATGTATTTTTTAATTATTATAAAATCACGATTGATAGACACCTTGGCAGATTAAATTGTAATAGAATATTTGGTATACTGCAACATTTATTTTTGGCCCACAGTCCTCATTTTAGCCCATGGCCATCAAGTTTGATTTTTGAAAAAGGTTTGGGCACCTTTGCTTTATATGATCATTAAATCTTCCAATAACCATCTCTGTGTTTTTTACTTTCTTTCTGATGCTTTGCAACCTATCGGCCATACAACATATTAGACAAGATAAACAACTTGCATCAAATGTTAAATAAACTGCTAGCAACATTGTGAAATATTAATTTTGCAATTCCAGAGTTCACTGTGATTTAACAGACTTTTAAATCTGTATTAAAATGTAGGCGAGACGACCCCCAGACATTTAATTTATAAGATGTTCTATGAAGAATTGGAGTAGACAATGAGTCATGGCTGCAGGAAAAATAATCTCTACATGAAAGAAAGGCTGATTGTGTGTTTTTAATATATAAAAACCATGAAATATGAAGCAGAGTTACAGAAGGTCACAGGTGAGTCAATATATAGATGCAAATGCAGGGAGAAACAATCAGGCAGAGTCAAAATACAAAATTTTAATCCAGATATATGCAGTTCAGTAAAAGCGCAACCAACATACACAAGGCAAATCCAAAGAATCAAAGAGCCAGCCAAGCAAGGATCTAATCCAGAAGAGCAAACTATCAGAAAACGGTTTGGGAAGTCAACAGTGCTGTACTCTGACTGTTACTTTGCATAGGGAGGGATAACTACTTCTATTTCTTACTGGAAATTGAAGTCTTATGAAGCCATATTTCAATGCTGTGGTGTTTTGGGAAGTTCTTAAAAGGCTGTTGTGGATTGTCTGACAACTTGGAGAATAGGCTTTTATTTTTAAAGTTCACAGTATATTTGTGCTTTTAAATAACTGCCATATTTAAAATACATCATATTTTTTTATAGTTTTACAAAATATGAATGGATGGGTGAAAATTTGGATGGATGGATGGATGGATGGATGGAAGGATGGAGCGATAATAAATATAAATCTAATAAAGTAAATCCCCTAAAGGAAAACTTCACTTTGAAACATGTTAAATGTGTTTATATCGAGTTAACAATTAGTACAGTGATGTTATTTAAGTGAAAATATCAAACAATATGAAGCATAAAGGATATCACTTTGGTGTCGCACAATGTTTTAATGACATACAAATGCACATTATTGAGCAATTCAGTGAAGGGGATGAGAAGACAGCAAACATCATACACCTAGTTCCTAATGCAGTGCAGCTGACAGAGACAGCTCATCTATTCAACACTCTATGATGATAAGCACAATGGTGATATTTGCATAAAAGTTAAAGCTTTAAAAGCTGATCTAAAAAACCAGAGTGTACAGGTGAGGAGGTGAGACAGCAGGACAGACTAAAAGGTTGCTTCATTTATTTCAATGCTGGTAATTGCAGGAACCCATTAACCAGCAACAAAAGGCCACAAACCCATGCATTACAGTTCCAGTGTGCACAAAGTGAGCTCTAGGAAGATACCCAAAAGCTGCCAAATGTTGAAGTGCAATAACTTGTGTCATGCACAGAACCCTGACCTTGACTCCACTGAACACCTTTGGGATGAATTGAACACAGACGGCACCCCAGACCTCCACACCCAACATCAGTGTATAACTTCCACTTCCATAACTTCCAGTACACACAGACAATCCACAACAGCCTCCAAGAACAAAAGTGAGTACACCCCTCACATTTCAGCAGTCATTTTAGTATATCTTCTCAGGAGAGACAATACTATAGAAATCAAAATTGGATATATTTTAGAGAAGTCAGTGTGCAGATTGTATAGCAGTATAGATTTACTGTCCTCTAAAAATAACTGAACATACAGCCATTATTGTTAAAGAGCTGGCAACAAAAGTGAATACACCCTACATGATTACAGCTGTATGTCGTTTAACTATGCATAAATACGCATTTCCTATTCATCATGATCAGGTTTTTGCCTGCTTGACCGGACCATACCAATTTGTGTATCTTGTATTAGAGCAGTATAGTGTGTATAGTGTATATAGTGTATTATATACTGATGTTGGGTGTGGAGGTCTGGGGTGCCGTCTGTGTTCAATTCATCCCAAAGGTGTTCAGTGGAGAATCTTTAAAAGATTCTTTGGGAATCTGTTATGTATTTCAAACTATCCAGTTGTTTCTTTAAATTAAAAAAAATCTTGGTTTAGATAAACCATGTTTCCAAGGCCTTGATGAGATCCTTTTCAAACCCAGTACGGAAAAACATACTGGTCATTGGCTGTTCTTTTAGTGTGTTTATGGTGTGTTTAAATAAATTGATACACAAGAGATAAATAAAAAAAAAGTTTTTGCAAAAAGCCTTGTTGTTGCCTTAAAGCACCATTTTATTTTCAAGTGTAAACAGAGGCAAATCAAGTCAGGAGGTTTAGAAGTAAATTACAAATGCTGTTAAGACAGTTTCATCTCTTCAGATATCCAGGAAGTTAAAGGGAAATGGTTCGACATTGAACCAGGGTGTAAAAAAACATGCTTAGGTTGCCTCAACAAAATCATAAACAACCTGGAAGGGGCCCGCTATCATTGAGCTTATCCATCTGCGATCAATGCATCAGCAGGATAATTGGTGAAATCTCTGTCAGTTATAATTTCATGATAGTGACAGTGATGGTGTCTCCCGTTCAACCAGTCATTATTCTCAGCAAGCAAATCTGCATGCTCTCTTAACATACCTTCTTTGTGCAGAGCTGTCTGCCGAATCAAGCAAAAGAGCTATCACCAGTGTTACATGGGCTTTTTGTCTTTCTTATGCTGAACTAATTCCATAATAATTATAATAACTAATTGGACATATGTTTAACAAAACTGATTCTATTAAAATATTAATCTTGCAGGCAAATAGCTAATGCTGGTATACTCAGTATAACAGTAGTCTAAAATCTAAATGAAATGTTAGCTAAAAGTTGTTAGTTTTTAAGAGCCGGAGAGAAGGCCCGCTCACAATCCAGAGTAAAGTCTGATCTTCTTACTTCTACTCGTTGTGAGCCGTTAGAGGTGGGCTGTAGAGGATTTGCAGGGCGTTCACTCTGCAAAGTACTTACTGTACTAGGAATCACTGGGGAGGCAAAGAGGAAGGTGATTAGAACTGCAACTGAAGCCACAGAGAAAGCCACTAGATGGCTTTGGATTAAAAGGGCAGAATCGTGGGCAATTGCTACTGGGACACAGGCCTGAGTCTGATCAACCCCGGCTGGGTCACTTGGACGAGGGTGTCTGATGCTCCCAGTGCATCTGTATGATGTATTTTGTATTATTAGTAAATTTTTTATTTGGTTAGTATATTATTAGTAGTAATATATTACTAATGCTAAGTATATTTTATTAGTAGTAATATTTTAGTAGCATATTGTTAGTAAATTGTTGGGAGGTGGTAGCTCAGTGGTTAAGGCATTGGGCTTTGGATCAGAAGATCACAGGTTCAAATCCCACCACCACCAAGCTGCCACTGCTGGGTCCTTGAGCAAAAGCCCTAAAACCCTCCCCTGCTCAGTTGTAAGTTGCTCTGGATAAGGGCGTCTGCCAAATGCGGCAAATGTAAATGCTTGCATTTTTTTTTTCAGCTTTCTTTTACAAACCATTTACACAAATATTCATCCTGCTAGTGTTTTATGAATCTGGCCGAGTGTATTAACATCGATTGTATATAAACGATTGTTGGGTAAAATGTTGTTTGTCCAAGATACATAGAAAAATATGGAGTTTGTTTAGAAGGATGGTTCTGTAGGAGGACACAGGGTTCACACCTTCATATGAATGGCATTTTTTTTTAAACTTTATATTTGTCTGAGATTTCTTTTAGCCCTCAAAGACTAAACAGCAAAGGAGACAAAAGAGCAGCTCATCCATCCTAAAAGAGACAATCCAGCTTACACACGAGTAAATCATTTTAGCCTCCTGTTGTCCTGGATAACATTGTGCCTGAGTGGCCTAAATGACTCTGCATTTAAAAAAAAACAGTAAAAAGAAAGTATTTATAAAAAAAAAAAAAAAAAAAAAAAAGTAAGCGTGACTTGTCCAATTGTAACAACATCGTTTTGTTTCCATGTCAACTGAAATGCAACAGCACTAGCTGTGAAGCAGAAACCAAATTCACCCCTCAATGTCAGGTTTCTATATCTCTTACTCTGCAACAAAATGAAATACCACAAAAAAAGAAAAAAACATTGTAAACCATGTATTAACAAATACATAGTCCAGTGTTGAATGCAGTGTTTCGGAACGTCGGCCCCCTTTAACGTGAAATGTTATAAAGACGTGTTTGCACTACCAAATATTCTGCACAGAATTGATGGAACTGATAACAAGGCCGGCAAATTAAACAAGCATATGAGGTAGCAGGAGTAATACAGCAGAGTATGCCTCAAGAGACTTAACCATTTTATTCCTGCTTCCCTCTATACAGGAATAAAGGCAATTAAAGTCAGTTAATCTGGAAGTTAATAAGAATGTTGAATTTAAAAGGCCGAAAGGGAGATAAATAAAAACAGTAGGAAAATAAATGAAAATATAAATAAATTAATAATGAATAAAAAGTAATTTTATAGTGAGCTCATACTAATATACTGGGTTTTTATGTAACTATGTTTCACAGTGACTGATGAGGCAATTGCTATTTATAGCTGTTATAACATAAGCGATAACAGGGACTTATCTGTCTCACAGACGTTTTACATCATCACATGAA
Organism: Silurus meridionalis; assembly: GCF_014805685.1. Taxonomy (NCBI): domain Eukaryota; kingdom Metazoa; phylum Chordata; class Actinopteri; order Siluriformes; family Siluridae; genus Silurus; species Silurus meridionalis. The sequence goes on from NC_060890.1 coordinate 19,300,603, forward strand.
ACGATAAGAGTTAAAAGTGCAAAGTGTCATTAGGAATAAAAGCAACTTTAATCATTGGCATTTCTAAATCATATTTATCAATATTTATAAAAAAAAAAAAAAAAAAGTTTTGTTGAAAACATTAGTTTCCGTTCACATTTATAAGCAGGTCAGATATTATACGTCTTTTTAGGCATCTCTAATTTTCATCAGATTTTCAGCAGCAATGATTAACAGTTCAGCATTTATGCACCATGTATCTTCACTCCTCATGCAATCAACTGAGAGTGTACTCGAGTTATTTTGGAGCCAACGTTGGCCTTCGATACCCTGAAGATGGAGTACAACATACAATGTGCAAGACTGGGGAAAAGGCCATGGCTAATGAGCTCCACTAATCAAATAATCAACACCTATATTTTCCCCCCACACCTCCTGGGTCTCCTCAGCAACTTCATGTATGTAGCAGTAAAACTATGTGGCCTGAAGAAGATGGAGTGGGGAAAAAACCTCATGTAGCTTCTTTTCAGTCGGTTGAGTAATGGAAGAATGATCTATGGTTTGGCAACTTACATATATTTTCATGTGAATAATCCAATGAAAATGAAGCTACAAAATCCCTGACAGTGTTGCGGATTCATAAAATGATTGAATTAGAGAAAGTATAAAGAATATAAAAAAATCTTAAACACGTGAATGCTTTGAAGATATTTTACATTAAACAATAATAAAAATAAATGAAAATAAATGTGCATTTAATTACATTACATTGATTTAATTTTATTTTTTTAAACACACTACAGTGTAGAGATCCGATTTTGGAAAACAAGAAATCAAAAAGGATTTCTATTTTATGTTCTTTGTCAAGAACACTTAAAATAAAAATAATAATAAAATAGTACACTTTTTTATTTGTCTTGAATTCAGCACCAGCGGGATTCTTGTTTGCTTACAAATTGAGTCATCCAAATAATTCATCAAAATAATCAAGAATTGTATTTTTTTCCCCTTAAACTCACATAACATCTAATTTCAATCCCATTAGCTCTTAAAACAGATAAACCGCCCACATACAAATGTAATGAACCTCAGTACACCCCAAGGCTAAAGACAGAAGAGCCTGAGGCACTCTGCTCCTCCAGACACTAGACTTAAAATTTCTATCTAAATGAGCCACACATTCAGACACTGAGGGGAATTTCATTACTAAATTAGGTCCTTTTTTCCTGCCTCATCCTTCATCCTGGCCCTTCGTCATTCTGTGGCATTTTAAAATAGAATTTGAAAAAATGTTTTAATGGCCCTGCCTGTTAACACAATTAAATTATCCCACAAATACAAAGGCAAACTTTTACAGGCGTTTTTACTCCATAATTTCTTTAATGGTAAGGAGAGTCAAAGCATGTAAAAGTCAATTCATTTTATTTTTGCACTCCGTTTTGTCCCCCATTTGAAGTTCAACTTTTCAGTTTCCTTTAGGCTTTGCCTCACTTGAGCTTGTTTGTGTCCTTTGTCTATTTTCCATACTCATGTACTTTGTTTATTTGATCAGCCAGAACATTATAACCAGTTACAGGTGACATATATAACACTGATTAATCTGTTACAGTGGGAACTGAGAAGGGGTGGGGCTTATTAGGCAGCAAGTGAACAGTTGTATTGATGTGCTATAAGCAGCAAAACTGGGCAAATGCAAGGGTGTGTGTGACTTTGACCAGAGCCAAATGAATTGGTTAATACCTACTAAAAGTGGTACAAAAGGGGACAATCAGCGAACCAGTGTTAGGGTCGTAGACCCCCAATGTTCAGTGATTTATTTGGGGAATGAAGGCAATCCTGACTGGACTTATATCACAGAAGACATACTGAACCACAACTTGTTGAAAACGTTAATGCCTTGGATCTGATACAAAGGTGACGGAATGCAATGCATTGCAGATTGCTGAGTTGTGAATTTTTTAGCTGCAGAGTTGTCACAATGTGATGATCAGAACTGGGCCATGAAGCAATGGAAGAAGGTGACTGGCCTGATAAATCCTGACTTATTTTGCATCATTTGAACTGCATGCGCATTCGCTTAACTGAGGAACAGATGGCACCAGGATGCAGTATGGGAAGTGATACTCTGGGCAATGTTCAGCTGGGAAATCTTTTGCCCTGGAATTTATGTGGATTTTACTTTGACACTTACCACATAGTAAAACAATGTCGTAGACAAGTTACATTCAATTGTTATACTCCAAAGTATTCAAGTGTCCTCTTTAAACATTCTACAGTTTAACATTCTACAGAGGGACCATCGAGAACATCCTGTGCAGCTGCAACACTGCCTGGTTTGGGAACTGCAAGACCCTACAGCGGATAGTGTGGACAGCTGATAAGATCATTAGGGTCTCTTTTCTCTCCATCATCTACAATGACACACTGCTTCTGTAATTCATTGTGGCTGACCACACACAACCCTCACACATACCCTCTTCACTCTGCTGCTGTCTGGAAAAAGGTACCAAAGCATTCCAGCCCTCACGTCTAGACAGTGTAATCAACGGTAAAAATTCGACTTGCACAAAAATCTTTTTTTGCACATTTGCTGCTTGAACTTCATGTTTACATGTCCAGTATTTTTTATGTTATGGTTGGAATGACAATAGATGCCAACTTAAATATTTGAATATTTGACTTGAACAACATATTATGTTCTACAGCATATGAGTTGAGTTGCCCTCCAAATTCCCCAGATCTCAGTCTGATTGAGCATTTGTGGGATCAGCTGGATGAACAAGTCTGATCCATGGAGGTCGTGTCTCACAAGACCAAAAGGCTATACTTATACTGTAGTTTATAGGGGGTTTTTTTTGGAACTGCTACAATTAATTATTATTCTGGAGATCCTTGGGAGAATAATAGTACTCTCTTCCCATAATTTATAAATGTATTCACTGAATATTATTACTGAATATTTACTAAAAATATAAGTTTATCTAGTTCATCCACCACAGGTTGGCAACACGATTAAAACCTGGAGTTTCATTAAAAAACAGTGATAAAATCTTAATGTATCCATTTATGTTCTTTTTTTTATTTTATTTTATTTTATTTTTTAAGGTTCATTCACTTGTTGAAATCTCTTTATATTCGGCCAACATTCAGCTATTTAGCAGAGGCGACCAGATTTTGGTCTGAAATATCTTCAGATTGCATCAACTTTCACAAGAGCAACTAAACCCCAGTCACAAAACAATGTCAAAGCAACCACATGTTTTAAAATGGGGTATCAGGTGCTTTTCTTGTATGCCATAACCATTCATGGTAATACTGCATACATAAGCAAAACGATTGACTTTGGTCTCATCACACCACAACATGAAGTAAGTCAACTGTATATAGAACAATATTTGGTGGAACTAGAATGCTAAATTTTGTGAATGTTCTTAGGAATGCTTTCAGGAATAGCTTTTTTGTTGCTGTTGTTGTAAAAGTGGCATTCAGTAGCATTTGGATTTTCTGTATCTTGACAACCAAAAGAATCAACTAAACTGTACAAAAAATTTCAGTGTTTAAGACGTGAAAAATCCGATGTTAGCTGTTGGCCCTAAAGCAAGATATTTTCTTTTACAGCCTTTGTAATGTACTTTATACACACATTACCTGATTTGTGCAACTGTTTTGTGTTTCTGTTTTGTGTTTCTCCCATTGGAATAGATGACAAAAGGTTTTTTTTTTACATCTGTGCAGCCTCATATTTATTCCCCGGGGAAGCGGGAAGCAGATAAAGTTCCTTGAGACTGTGGGGGGTGGGGGGGATATTTGTTTGGAATGATATTTTTTTGAAAGAAAAGTAGTGTTTATAAGAATGTTTAGTTTGCACAATGTAGCTCCTGCTATAGTTTATTTTATGAAATTATTTTTGCCTTGTATACAGAACAATACCTTTAGCCTCAACCCTTCCATTCCATTCAAAGTTGTGCATTCAATGTAACAAATGCAGTAAGGCTGCATTTATTCCGCCCAAAAAGCATCATTCAGGAAAGTGTACGCTAATCTCAGTAATGGCAGAAAATATCTTGTGGTATTATTAGTTTGCTGCAGCGGCGGAATGAAAAAAAGATGTTAATTTTCATGAGTGCACTTTACATAATGATCTTAGATTAGAAAGATCACAATACAAATGAGTTCATTTTCTGTATAAGCACTTGTTTTTATGAATGTATAAGATGCTTTGTAATACCTAGCTGGCGTATCCATGAGTTCCTTCATAAACCAGTGCCATAAGATCATTGTATCAATTAGCGGAATTCCAAAAAAAGACGTAAAGATCTACGCATAGGCAGGCATAGTTAAGTACGACATGTCACATTGGATTATTCAGAACAAAATTCAGAGCAGAAGATTTTTTTTTAGCTTTTAGCTGCACACTGCTTCATCCACCATTTTGACTGATACCTCTTTATCCATTAGAAACTTCAGAGAGCAAAGTACATTATTTTGCTTTTAGTCAAATGAGGGTGAACTGTCTGGTTGTCAGAAGGTCCAATGCCTGGTCTGAATCTGTGCACTTAATATTGGGGTGCAGCTATTTGTAGTGTTGTGGACATTCTTTTAAATCAGTCCAAATAATCATGCGAATATGCTAATAAACCCAGTGACCCGAATCGAATATATAAAAATAAGTCACCAAATTTCTCAGTAATTGCATCATCAGTCTGGGAAAAACGTCAGAAACCAGTATCTTTTTAAACATATTAGGACAAGTCTATTGTTTCATTGCTATTCACCAAACATTGCAAAAATATAAACTTCAGAACATTTGTTGATGGAGAGTTTTACTTTTGTGCATCTCAAACACATGTTGTGAGAACACAGTTTCTCAGTTTGCATTTGTCAAGTCATTTCATTTGTCTATTTATCTGTATTTGCATGATTTATTGAATTTTGCAGAAACAATTTATACTAATACACACACCAACTATTCTTGCTCTCTCTTTCTCTCTCAAACTGTAAGGTTATAAATACAGTGTATATACATTTTGGGTTTCAAAAATGTCACATTCCCATAAGTAAATGCATATTGTGGATATTAACCCATAATTGACTTTCCCGATTGTGATTTGCTTTACTTCTTACAGCTTTACAAACCTCATTGTTTGCAGGCCAAAATTAGTTAATGTACACTTTTATTTTTTATATTTTTTTTTTTTTTGCAATTAGAGTTAGATGGTCTCATATTGTTTGGGGTATTGCTTATATAAAAGCTTGGTTGATACAGCTGTTTTTCAGCTACACTCTCAAACCCAAGCTTTTGGCAAAGAAGGCATGAGGATGGAAATCTGACTTATTATAATGTTCAATTCAATTCAATTCATTTTTATTTGTATAGCGCTTTTAACAATGAATATTGTCTCAAAGCAGCTTTACACAGATAATGTGGTGATTAAAAGTGAATATGTTCTTTATAAGCAAGTTTGTCCCTGATGATTGAGCCGGTGGCGACTGGGGCAAGGAAAAACTCCCCAAGATGGCATAAGGAAGAAACCTTGAGAGGAACCAGACTCAAGAGGAAACCCATCCTCATCTGTGTTGCACCGAATGTCCATTTATAGCAGATATACGATGTTGCAGGGTACAGTGATGATGATCAGAAGCGAAATGTAGTCCTGAGTCAGTGTAGCAGACTGTTGACATTAACTACAGTCTAATCCATCCTCAAAGTGCCTGTTCTTGCTCTGGAATTTCATGTAACCACCCAAGGCATTGATGAAATCCGTCCCAAGCTGTTCCACTCTAACACTGGGTTGGTTGTGGATGAGTGGTCAAGAAGCAAGTCAGAGAAAATTCCTTCACTCCAGTACTCTAGATCAGTGGTCCCCAACCTGGTCAATTATTACCGGGCCGCACAGTAAGAATACATAACTTACATTATTTCCGTTTTATTTATTATCTGATTCTGAACAATGTTTTATTTTGGAAAATTACCGGATTCTCTCCGCCACATTTGTCTATGACTCACTCTTGATGCATGTCAAGATGCCTCAGTCACATGTCTTACCTCCATCCGCTAGCTTCTTAAAGGGGCTGCTCCGGCCGCTAACACATAATACATTACCGCTAAATTCAAACCCCCAAGCTAGCAAAATGAACAAAAAACAAGTGGATACACATTTATTATTATTTATAGAAAATACCAGTTTAAATGGCGGTCATATCATTTTATTTTGTTGTATTTATCCACCACACCTTAAAGGCCGGTCCGTGAAAATATTGTCTGACATTAATCCGGTCCGTGGCACAAAAAAGTTTGGGGACCGCATCACATATTCAAGATACTGATGGCCACTGTGTTGGCAAGTAATTTTTGTGTAAACAGTTCTTTTATTGCAAGGGTCTTCACTCTGATCCAGAAAGTGCCAGTGTGACTGCAAGCTTTCACTGCAAGCAAATTGAAAGCACACTTATAGTTGATTGAATACTGAGGTGAACTGAGTGAAAGAGAAATCAAGTGTGGCTCATGCTTAGCTGGAATGAAAGCCTTCACCAACACCAGATTTTTCTGGATAAGATTGAAGACCCATGCTTTATAATATAAAAGCAAGCAAATGTTTTTATATTATAAACATCATATTACATAATCCTCATTTTTATAGTATTGACTTGTGTACTGTGGCTTAATTGATTACTCATTTTGTTGTATTTTGAAGCTTCTGCTCCTTCAGCTGGTCATATTATATACTATCCCACAAAATGTTTTTTTTTTTTTTAATATACTATTTTTTCCTTACTATAACCTAACTTAATATACCTAATTAGCAGATGAATAACCTGAACCTCAAGTGGGTGAGTAAAAGTATGGGAAATATCAATATGTGACGGACGGTGGTACTTCAGGATGAAGAAACTTTGGTCCAATGTATTTTGGAGAGAAAACATACCATTACACAAACAATACTAAACACAATACTATGTGTATAGATCTCCAACAAGAGATTGGCAACCCTTCCACTTTTGCCCAAGAGAGGTACCATGACTTTGACCAGCATAAAATGCTTATTGAGGTGAAAGAATTAATGAATGAAGTCAGAACAACAAACGAACAAATGCTATGCCATATGTGGCATTGTGAAATATACATTATTAAAATATTTTTTTGTAATCAGACTGTGGCTTTTGAAAAAATACGTGATGTCCTCTGCCATAGTCAGAACAGCAATGGCATGGTAGAAATGTACACGAAGGAGTTTAGACTGAGGAAAAACTGTGTTCAGAACCAAAACCAGTAAAAAATATTTTAGATTTTTTTAAATGAACCACATGAAGGGTTTCCACAGTCTCTGTAGAAGGCGAATACTAAAACTGTACTTAAGTATAATCTATTGAGCACTAATCAGTTGTAATATCCTATCCAAGAATTCACAGAAAACCACAATTAGGTGCTTGTGGATGAACCCTCCACTTCTGGAGTGTATCCTGAAGGACATAATTACCAGTCCGCCTGCATAGAAGTTCATATTTGCCTTCACTACCCCAATAGGTTGAATGTGGTAGTACAGGCAATCATATCCATCAGTCTCTGGTGCCACACTGTGGAGCTGAAATTCTTTTTACCCAAACATAAAATGGATTATGGGCTCCAGGCCAATGGTGTTTGATGGAAGAAAAAGGGAAACGAGCACGATCAGCTTTAAGGCTCTTCATTCACACGATGCCGGTTTCATTACTGCAAAACAAGTGTTAAGAAATAGGATTCACAATCCATTTAGACCCCCATTTGCAAGGCAATTCTGACATCCTCAAGCAAGCAGGTCTAACAGAAGAGATTTCAATTCGGTGGTTTTAAGGGCGAAACCTGGCCCAGCATACCAAGTGCTACACATTGAGAAGCAAGTGCATTAAAGTGTGTTAAAGCTTCCCTTTCAGCAACGATATATCACAACGGATTAGCAAAATATTATTTAAAAGAATGTTACGTCTCAGTAACTCAGAATACGCATGGGTTACCTGTCAAAATCATGCTTCATTTTTTTCTTTTCTGGATTCATTCTGATCATGTGTTTTCCCTCAGGATTTAGAAAGGAAGTGTTGGGGGAAAAATGTGGATCTCATTTATTATGCAGGAAACACACTAACAAGCATGTTTGTGAACTAAATTAAGAAACCAAGGCAGCTCTTTCGTCGTACGAAGTGTCATATCCTGGAATGTGTCCAGGGTGATTCTGATTCATTTAGGCTTAAACCTTTGGTTAGTTGCATATAAGAATGTAATGTTATACACAGCCTCACAATTACACGCACACACCATTCACTTTGCTTTTTGCTGACAAATTAAAAAACAAAAGTGCTTCAGTTGTTGGCTCTTTGCTCCATAGATAGATAAAAAGGGCCTCGGGGAGACGGCTCTCATTACAAAGCAAGAAGCGCTCTATCATACCGCTTGAATTCTTTTGCCTTTAAGGCTTTTCCTATATCAAAGCTACTGATGTACTGACCAGCCTATTGACTTCTCATTACATGTCCTGCAACGCTGTTGCACAAGACAAATGCCTGATCTTCTCATACGTTCCCTATCAGAGCTCAATCGGTGCCTCAGTTTTCCAGACTCGACAGTGAAACTCACACAGTTCTCATGATGTAATTATGACCCAGTGGGAGGAGTACGAATGAGCTCTCCTGCTATCATTAGGAAAATGAAAGGGAGGTGTAGGAAAGCTGTTCAGAAGATGAAATGCAGTACATAGGCACTTTATATTTTCTTCGAGAAGAGAAGGAAGTGTGTATTGATCTTCCTGTCAGCTTGTCGCCGCTTATTTCGTCCGTCGTCTCTTTCCCTAGTTCATATACATATGAAGGCTTCGGGAGGATCAAGGTCGAAAATTCCTCAGAGGGCGGAAGAAAAACGAGGTAGAGGAAAAGAAATATGTTCTGAAATATAGGAATGCACGAGCTCTCACAGAAGCTTTCCATCTCTACGTTCCTATCGACTGGCTGCTTATTGCATCTCTGACAGAAGAATATTAAACCACATTTCATCTCATATCCGCTTTAACGAAGGCACTCAGATCAATGGCGGAGCAAGGTTACTGCACCCTCATCTCTCTCTTACCGTCCCCATCAGCAGCCCTTTCTGTCCTCCAGATCTGGCCTGAGCAGCCCCGAGACTCTCACTTCAAACATTTGTGCTGTGATCATTTGCAATGCGTCTTAGCAATCACCCTGCCTTTGAGTCAACAGTGTGAAGGAATGAAAAGAAATAAACATGAATTAAGCATTAGAAAAGTTGTGTTTGCAACACAACTGCAAACAATAAACAAAATAATGCTACAGGGAAGAGGAATAGATTGACACTCGGCTTTTAGCACTGGGGAGGTGATGCATTTCAAGCAGCAAGATTCCTCTTAAAAAAAAAAAAAAAAGAGGGTGAACATGAACACAGCCAAAAACAAACCAGCTGAGAGGTTGAATTGGCTTCTTGACTCTCATTAGCAAAGGTCTCGGAGGGTGTGCATGCGTGTTATTCAAAAGAAGAAAGATAAAATGGGGAAAACAAGTAAAAAATAAATAAATAAGAGAATGTGCTGCCTCCGATGTAATTACAGTCTTTATCTTGTATTGATGACTCGATAAGAAGGAAAGTTGCATGCAATTTAATGCACATGGTGAAATATTGACAATTCGTTAAAGACAGTGGTATTTAGCAACAACAGACAAACATCTGTATATCTGCTTGTTCACTTGTTCGAGTTACACTGCCTGACCAGGAATCAATACTGGATCTAGAGAGAGAAAAAAATGTAGTACATCAATTTTTCATCTCTGCACAGCACCATAGATGCTCAGAGAAGTTTCTACTCATTGCACACGAATGGCCGATTAAAGCCGAAATCACCACATACACTTTCTTCTGGAATTACAGAGCCGACTTCTCTCTCTCTGTATTCATATATAGGTGAATAAATCCATATTGCGATCTTGGAAATGCACTGCTTCTGGCACTTATACTGTATCTCATTTTGGAATAATAGCAACAGCAACAGTTCATTTACAAGAAGAAGGAGGAGAGGAATGAGAACTGTCTCTGAAGAATAAGCTGCCATACATGTTTTTTTTATTATCATTAATATCTGAGAAAACGTGGGGAAAATACTTTATTAAAATGTATATTTCTATTTTATAGCATTCTACATTTTAATGCAGTATTTAATACAGTATAATAATGCCATCCTGTTTTAACACAAAAACTTTTTTTATGACAAAATGTGGAACAATTCTGTGTACTACTTTACCTTAACGGACCAGAAGATTTAATGAGAGAGAGAGAGAGAGAGAGAGAGAGAGAGAGAGAGAGAGAGAGAGAGAGAGAGAGAGAGAAACTGTAGGAAATCCTGCAAAAAATGTATTTGAATTAAATATAATTTTTATCTGTTTAATGCTTTTACCTATGGACATTGTGAACACTAAACCAGCTTTACAGAGATTAATAGGTTATAATGTAATGAGCAAGCCAGTGCTGACTGTGGCAAGGAAAAAAATCCATGTGATTGTATGAGGAACCTTGAGAGGAACCAGGCTCAAAAGAGGAACCCATCCTCATTCGGGTGATATCAAGAGTGTGATCATAAATCTTTAAACAATACAGAACACTGGAGAGAAAAATTCTTCTCAAAAGAAAATACAGATACAGATGGACATTTCAGTGCCACCCAGATGAGGATGGGTTCCCTTTTGAGTCTGGTTCCTCTCAAGGTTCCTCATACAATCACATAGATTTTTTTCCTTGCCACAGTCACCACTGGCTTGCTCATTACGTTATAACCTATTAATCTCTGCCTCATAACATCTAAGGGAGTTTTTCCTTGCCACAGTCGCCATGGCTGCTCATCAAGGATAAATACACACCGGTCACCTTAAATTCTGTAAAGCTGCTTTGAGACAATGTCTGTTGTGAAAAGCGCTATAGAAATAAACTTGACTTTAACTTCACCATATTTCAAAGTCAAATATTTAAATTTTTACTCAACTACATTTTGCAAAATCAGTTGTTCATTTTTATTTATGAGTGGATAAAAACATAACTGGTCAATCACTCAGCAAGCCACCAATCAGGGTAGAGCACGTGCTCCGTTTTGAGCTTGTTTTGATTGGCACTTGGTGGCAGAAGTGGCAAAAGTACAAGCATCCTTCACTCAAACAGACGTACAGATACTTATGTTTTGAAAGACTCTGGTAAAAGTTGAAGTAGTGACTACACTAAAGTAAAGAAGTTTGGGTTCTGACATGTACTTAAGTAAAAAGTAGTTGTTATTAGTAGCTGTCAGTGTCATACTGGTAACTGGACCTCACATCATATTAATGTATTAACACAAGATTTAAAATTTTTTCTAATTAATGTATTCAGTCTGAACATCCACCTTATAGAACACAAGCAGAGAAAAGATGATGATGTTTAGGTGATCAGAAATGTCTCTGTTCCCAGGCATGTTTACATCACTGACTCCCTCTGTCTCATCCACGTTAGACTTCTTGTTGCCTTTTTCCTTGCTTGTTGTTAGCCTTGTAAACTAGCCTGGTGCGTGAGAGCCAGAAAATAATAGCAGTGGTAAATTGAAAAAGCTGTGCAATGACAGGAAATAGATCGATGGCCTGAAAACAGCACGCAATCAGAAGATAAAATATTCATCATGTCACCAAATAGATTAAAACTAAAGTAATGAGTCTGGTTTGGAAATGTAAAAAAAACATAGAAAGTACAGACATTTGTGTAAAAAAAATAAATAAATAAAAATAAATAAGTAAGTAGTGGTGTAAAGTACTGATACCAGAAAAAGTCTTTTCACAAACAGTGTTGATTAAGCAAAGAGTTTTGTGACAAATGATAATAGGAACATTATAGACGTAATAAATCATAGTACATTGCATCTGTAAAGTTTTCACAGCACATCACTTTTTCCACACCTATTTCTGACTAGTTTCTCTGTTTCTTCTTTGCAGAACCTCATAGGCTCCATCAGCTGGATGGGGAGCATCTTCACTGTAGGGATGGTATTGGCCAGGTGATGAGCGGTGTCTAGTTTTCTCTAGACATGACGCTTGGCATTTAGGGGAAAGTGTTAAATCTTTGTTTCTCACAGTCTAAGAGTTCTCCAAGTCCTTTTGGCAAACTTCAGGTGGGCTGACATGTACCTTTTACTGAGTAGTGGCTTCCATCTGGCTACTCTACCATACAGGCCTGATTGATGTGCAGAGTGCTGGAGATAGGTGTTCTTCTGAACGGTTCTCGTCTCTCTCTATAGAAAAAACGCTGGAGCTCTTTCAGAGTGACCATCGGGTTCTTGGTCACCTCCCTGACTAAGGCCCTTCTTCCTCAGTTCCCTCAGTTTGGCTAGGCCCATTCTAGGAAGAGTCCTGTGTTTTCAAACTTCTTCCATTTATGGATGATTAATGCCACTGTGCTTATTGGGAATTTTTCTTTACAGTTTCCCAGAACTGTGCCTTGATACAATCGTGTCTCAGAGGTCTACAAACAATTTCTTGGACAGTTATATTTTTAAGAATTTCACAAACACACAGCAGTACTTTGATAAACAGGTGTTTCCTAAAGGCAATTTATTTCCAAAACCCTTTCTCACAGCAATTACTGTAAGCCTGATATTTTAATAGTTTCTTGAGCCTCACTATACTAAATTACTTAGTGGTAATGACAATTTAGCGTATTTTCAGAACAGTGCTGGCCATCATTCTTGCAATTCCTCAACAATTGGCTGTTTTTCCACAACTTCTTCCCTTAATAGGGAAAATGTCATGGCCATTTTTCTTCTAATAGCACTCATATTGTATTGTACCAGGCACTCCATTTCTAGATGCTCTGCTGTCTCTCCAGCTGGAAAGGATGCCATGTGATAAGCATCACCACGTTAAGGCCGCTTTCTGAATTTACTGACTACAACGGAAGACATCCATGGACTCTCAAATTTGTACAATGATTTCCCATCTTCATTTGCAATCTCTGAGTCCAGCCGTAGCACCTATTTAAAAGATCCCTAGATCCGTATTTAAAAGACTTAAATTCAGAAGACTCATAAATTCACTGTTTATTTACACATACCTGGTATTAACAAATAGAGATTAATTATTTACTGGTTTCTTGTGATTAAGTGGCAATGCCTCCAAACTGTTGCCATTCAGTATTTCTATCCTAAAAAACAAAACAAACAATGATAGCAATTACCCGAATGAAATAAAAATAAACAAACACAATGCTAAAAAGACAAATAAATTAGATTTTTTTTTATGGAGGCCTAACAGATATACGACAGATATGAAAGTTATCACCTTTATAGTATAAACTAATGCTATGCATTATGCTTTGGATGTTTTTGGTCAAGAGCAGTGATTAATGTTTACTGAACTATAAAAGTGAAAATAAGTAGCAGGTATATGTGACTGCCTGCCTTTTACATTTACTTAGAACAAGATATAGTTCCATTGGTCAACATTTTGAATAAATAAGAAATGTGTCGTGATGATACTACTCGTTAAAAACGTATCTTTTTAGCGAATCCTAACACACATCACGTATCATAACCTTGTGCTCCAGTACATCAGATCAAACACATTTCAACTTGTGCTTGTTAATATCATGAACAGCAGCTACACTAATTCCTCTTTACTGCTTCTCTCTCTTTACCCATCCCGAGGAATCCTGAGGTTTGGCCAGCCCCAGTCATGTCCCACCTCATAAAGATTATGGACCTTTAAAGAAGTAGATGCCGACCCCTCAAACATCCCGACCCATCTAGAGATGTACCAGCGCCATTTGGATTCCACTTCATGTAGAGTTTAAGACCTCTGAGTGTTTAAAGGCTCTGACATGGAGAAGCTGGTGTTGGATTTAAATGTTGAGCTATTTTATGAGTTGCTGAGTAGCTCCTGGTTTCATAACATCAAATGACTGTAAAAGACTGTAGAAAGGACATTACTCGGTATTTTGTATTGTTTTAAGATTTAAAATCACACTCTTGATATCACCCAAATGAGGATGGGTTCCCCTTTTGAGTCTGGTTCCTCTTAAGGTTCTTTCCTCATGTCATGTAGGGGAGTTTTTCCTTGGCACAGTCACAATGGCTGCTCATCAGAAATAAATACACATCATTCACCTTAATTCTTAAATTCTGTAAAGCTGCTTTGAGACAATGTCTGTTGTAAAAAGCGCTATAGTAATAAACTTGACCTGACTCGTGTCTGGTCCTAAAGCATCTCGAGTGGCACCACTTTTAAAGCATGGATCTGAAACCATAATGACTAATGCATACTTTTTAAGTTTAGCTATAACAGAACCAGTGCTAAAACGATTCCTCAAGTAGCTCGAGTAATTCGATTACAAATATTAAATTGTCCATTCAACTGCGCATGGAGCACAACGTTTCCCACGGACCATTATTATTGACGCACCACCTGCTAAGCTCTGGAGCACTCTGGAAAGGTATCACAGAAAACTCTCCAGAATGAAAAATGGAGGAACGGGGGGAAAATAAAATAACAAGGGGATGAGAATATTCAGGCCAATGAAAACACGAGAAAGATTCCAAAGTTTGATTGATTTTTTGATATTTTTATTTATATACAGTGCGTTTAATAAAGTCCCTGGGCAGTGGCCACGTAGAGCAGGTAGTGGAGCTAAAGCTGGAGATTTAGTTCATGGAAAATCTCAAGCAGCTTTTCTGGAGCTGAATATAGCAGTTAAATGTTTTTAGTTTTCACCGATATTCTTGTATGCAATTTCAGTAATAAAAATGTACAAGAGAGACCCATCCCATTTTCTCTTATTCAATATTGCTCTTTAATAAAGAAAAGTACATCTGATCTGCTTACTCGATTAAATAATCGTTAGAATACTCGATTACTAATATAATCGATCGCAGCAGCCCTGCTAGACTACAGATCATGTAGCTACTGATGCACTGTCACTAATCGCAAAATGAATGAAATATTGGACGAGCACTAATGCATTGACTACTACTTTAATGTTCTATAAATGTGTATTAAATGCAATAGAGCTTTATTAGAATTATTTAAAAAGAGTACTCACCACTCACGTATCCACAAAAAGCAAAACAAAAATGGCGTCCGATGAGAAAATGTATACCCCAAACTGAGGTGACGTCAGTAATCACATGGTTTGAACGGAAGCTGTAAAATTGTCAATTGATTTAAAGCCAACCTTTTTTGCGACACGGACCGGACTAATGTCGGACAATATTTTCACGGACCGGCCTTTAAGGTGTGGTGGATAAATAAATTAATTAATTAATTAAAAAAAAAAAAAAAAAAAAAGAGATATGACCATCAGAAAAACTGGTATTTTCTAAATATAATAATAAACGTGAATCCACTGTGTTGTTGTTTTTTGTTAATTTTGCTAGCTTTGGGGTTTCAATTTAGCGGTAATGGTATTATGTGTTAGCGGCCAGAGCAGCCCCTTTAATAAAGTAGCAGATGGAGGTAAGACATGTGACCGAGGCATCATGACCTGCATCAAGAGTGAGTCATAGACAGATGTGGAAAAGAGAATCCGGTCATTTTCCAAAATAAAACATCGTCCAGAATCAGATAATAAATAAAATCGTAAATAAATGTTATGTATTCTTTCTGTGTGCCCCGGGGACCACTGATTTAAACGACATCAGCAAAACTCATTTTAACTTAATTTAAGTTAATCCAACTGCAAAAAAAAATAAACGTGAATGTATTAATTTAGATCAAGTATGAAATGTTTCTTGGATTAACAAGACGTTCACTTTTTAGTAAATATACAGAAATAAATGCACAAAAATCTAGCTGGGGTTATTAACCCAGCAAAGCAGAGGTTTGAAAATAAAGAAACGACTCTGAGCGCTTTTCAGCATTCAAGACTGAGTGTTGGAGTATGTGTCGAGTGCTCCTCAGGCCACCTGGGCATCAGCACGAGTGCACTAATTACTGACGATGCCACAGGTGTGAGAGAATGAGAGAGAGAGAAAGAGAACAAGAGGCTAACGGCTGCTACATGCTAGTGGCTCACAGCCAGACGAGGTGAGAGTCAGCCTCCCAGTTGCCTGCTAATAAATATTTATGAATTGTTTATACATAATAGCGGCTGAAGTTGCCTGCAATCCAAACATGTGAGAAAGGTGGTCACGTTTCATCGCACTAACTCGCTGTACTGCTGTGTGAATTCTGAGGATCATCACAGGTTGTCATTCCAAACACACATACCAGTTTTAAAAAGCATTAAACTAAAATACCTCGAGCCCAATTTCAGAAATAAAAGAGATTTGTGATGAAAAATAAAACCGTTCGAACCTGTATTTTAACTGAGAACAGCTTTATTGGTTTTTTTTACGCATTAATACAGCCATGCTAGATCAAAGGAGCTCCTAAAAACACATGATTTAGTTGGAATATTGCTGGTCTGCTTCCTGTGACCTTTTGGAACGCGGTCTCCATCGACAGCAGCGAAGACTTCAGTGTAACATGTTCCCATCACCTCCTAATTTTCCCCTCGCAGCACCGACCCCAGCTCGCCGTTCTCTTTCAGCTCCTGGCAAAACACGTCGTACATCAGATTTATTAAAACACTTTCCGCTCTCCGTTTTGGTTCCTGCGCTTGTTGACGGAATTACAACCTGTTCCCTCGGCAAGTCGGCTTTATGTCGTGATGAGCTACGAGCACCGGCTCGTATTTATTTTTCTTTTTATCACGTCTGCACTTAATGTGTAAATTCAATTTATAAACAGAAATAAAACTAGAAGAAAAATGAATAACAGTACCATTACAGTGATTTTATAAATGTTATTTGCTGTCAACACACCGATTCACTTGATGAAGACTATATAGTTTGGGAAGCCACATTGAGTTTGTACAAAAAAAAAAAAAATTATAATAATAAAAATAATAATATATGTAGCTTAAGTGGAATTTTGCCACATGATGCAGTATAAATAATATAATAGTATAGTATAAATGTAAGTAATAAATAAATAGAAACAACAATAATAAGGACCCATAGCACTAATATATTGTGTATGTTACAGAAAAACACTAAAAGGTAATAAGACTCTCGTCCGATTGTCTGGAAACTCTTTTCTGGGATGTTAATTAGGCCTCACTACATCCTCACACTACACATCAAATCATGGCTCAATAAAATTTAGTCAAATTTATAGGCTCAAATTGTACACGGCCTACTAGTGATGGTAAGATTTTACGTCGGTTATAAACGTCGACGTAGTGACGCATTGATTTCGAGATGACATTTGTATCACGATGCATCGTTTTGAACATATTTGCATCTGTAAAAAAACGATTTATTTGAATATAATTATTAGTAGATGTGCTACACTTTTATTATTTAGAACAGGACCAATATATGTAGATTGATTTCTTCTCACTAAACTGTTTCTCGAGAGCGTTCTCTCAGAACCACTGCCGCTACGTGAAAACGGCGTATCATAACACTACGGAGACCGAGGCGTGTCCTGGGAGTCACAGAGGCAGAACAAGAAAAGAACATGTGGTTTTATTCATTTCTTTTGCACTGAAAGGTGTTGGAGGTCAGAAGGCATTAAGTAAATGAATGATTTGCTGTCTGTCTGAAACGTGACTCATCAGTGCCATATTAAACTGATTAGCATCACATTTTCCGATTGCAAAGTATTGCAATGAATTGATTCGTGTTAATCAAATCGGATCGCACTGCATCGTAATAGGGGTGTATCGCGATGTTTCGCATCGGGAGCTGCTTCGTATACATTTTTTACGTATCGCATCGTTGGCTAATCGTGTCAGCCTCAGTTATGGAAATGCACATCCCTGCTGCCTACATTAACTGCTTTAAAGCCTCTGGCACCAAGTCCACGGATACATTATATTTTAGAGCAATTATCTTTTGTTTATTCTCACATTTTCGTATTGGTGCTGGTCTCAGAGCTACCAAACTAATTTCACTGCATCGCTAAAATGACAAAAGTCTCTCTCGCTCTCTCAGCGTCTTCTCATATGTGGGATTTTTATGCCCTCTTATGGACACATGGTGATAGTGCAGTTACGTTTTCAACTCGAGGTGAGATTTTATACATATACTGCGTATCTCCTTGTTAGATGATATGTAGACATGGTTAAAGGTTAAGTGTATACACCCCTGACCTTCAGATCAATAAGGCAAGTGTTATTAAACCCTAATGCTTTTACACACAACTCTAACCCTTCCAATTATTATTAAGGATAAATTGAGTCTGTGATTGGTCACCTTGATGATATCGAGGCCTCCGATGAGTTCTCCTTTTACGTAGAGCTGTGGGTATGTGGGCCAGTTAGAATATGTCTTTAGGCCCTGTCTGACCTGTGTGGGGGGGAACACAACACAACAGCAAAATGTAAAGTTATAAAACAATGATTCTACAATACTACACAACCCTGGCTTTATTTTTTGGGGGGGTTTGAACCTTGGTTTTGCTGAACTCAAAAACACATGGCTGCTCACATCAGACAGTAAACAAAATGCCACCTCTTACCTTTAAAATAGATCATGCTGAATATATTGTTTAACTTAGGCCCATCAACATATATACATATACGTACATATAGCCATTCACTGTTAAATCCATCAATGACTGTACCCTGATCGGGCATAACATTATGACCACCTGCCTAATATTGATTGGTCTGCAGCTGCACAGCCCCAACATACTGCAATGCACTGTGTATTCTGACACCTTTCTACCAGAACCAGCATTAACGTCTTTAGCCAGAAGCTCGTCTGTTGGATCGGCAGATCACGCAGACTGGCCCCACGTGCATCAGTGAGCCTTCGCCTCCCAGGACCCTGTCGCCGGTTCACCACTGTTCCTTCTTTGGAGCACTTTTGATAGATACTGGCCACTGCAGTCCAGGAACAGCCCACAAGAGCTGCAGTTTTGGAAATGCTCTGACCCAGTCGTCTAGACATCACAATTTGGCCCTCGTCAAACTCGCTTAAATCCTTAGACTTGCCCATAAAAAAAGTTCACTTGCTGCCTAATACATCCACCCACTAACAGGTGCCATGATAAAGAGTTAGTGTTATTCACTTCACCGCTCATAATGTTACGTCATAATCTTATGCCTGATCGGTGTATATACAGTTGTTTTAAAAAATGTATTAATATACATTGATCATGATTATGAAGATCTGTGTTTTCTTTGCAGCCTGAACAACATGTTCATACACAAATGCAGCATTATGCATGTAAAATGGTCAGGAAACGTTACTGCTCGAGGACAAACTATATTACTCTACCTCCTCATCTTGAAGAATATCAAAGGTGTCAAATTCAACCCTGTTAAAAAAAAATAAAAATACATACATCACTATCATGCTGATGATTTGAACAGCAAAATCAGTGACAAGATATAAATCAGTATTTGTGTTGCATTAACAATGTACAGTGTAAAAAGTATAGAAATTTATAGCAGAAAAAATGTCCATATATAAAGTTGGAAAAGGTCTTACCCGACACTGTTCATTATTTCAAGGATCTGACGGCTGAATCCACATTTGGCTCCCTAAATATTCATGAAGGCACATTAGGAAAGGACCACAAACGTGTAAATGCGAAGAGAAGAGACGAGAGCAATTAGCGAAAGCAGGCATTTAATCTGCAGACTTTTCCCTAAAGAGACACTCCACTGCATATATCTTTTATTTAAAAAACATTATTGAATGAATAAAATATGGACTATATATATGATCCAAAAATCATCAAATCAAATCTATAGATTCCACTGATTCAGCCACTAGAGAATGCTAATTCTCAACTAGAAGGAAAAGAGAGAGAGAGAGAGAGAGAGAGAGAGAGAGAGAGAGAGAGAGATGACTGGAAGAGACAGACAGACCGAGAGAAAGCGAGGTCTCAGGAGATCGTGTTTAAAACTCCTTGAAAGAACTGCGTTCATGTGGGAGCTGCGGAAATCGATAACGATATGAAGCGAGACGCGAGCGGTCTGGGAGATTTTTCTTCTCCTCTATTAGAGCCGGGAAATCCAGCGCTCACCCGACATCGATTTCCTGCACTGCCCCGTTTTTTTCAAACAACCTCACTAAATGTATGTTAATGTCTTCTTTACCGTCTTCTCGTTACATCAGTTTTCAGGAGAAAAGTGATACATACTGATTGAGAATCTCTGACCACATTGGCTCTTGAGGTCATCCATATTTCAGGAGTATGTTTGCTAGCAGTTTTCCACTCACATTGTGCCAGAGATGGTTTTAAAGCTGGTGGCTAGAAATATCCAGAACTGTAAGCCCTGGTTTACATCCAGAGACTGAGGAGGTCGGTGCAAAGCACTAATTTTGGGTTTCATTAATACGTTTTTGGGGTTGATTTTGAATGATGCTTGGTTCATTGTTATGTTAAAAGCTTTATAGTCAAGCCTACACACCTTCTGGCCCAATCCACCAGATTTCGAGCTGAAATATTGTGCTACTTAGCAGAATTCGAGAACGTCATCAATCTTTACAAGAGCCCCTGATCCATCTGCCCGAAAAGAAAAGGGAAAAAAAAGCGCCCCGAAGCATTACTGATCCAGCGTCGGCTTTTTACACTGAGTGCTTCTCTTTGCTTGCAGTCTGAGTGAATGAAAAACAATGACAATATTTTATTCGTTTCAAGGGGTGCCAATAATTCTTCCAAACAATTCCCGCTCTTTTAATCTCACCTCGGTTGAATTCCTCCGAATGCAAAATGATTCGGAAACGATTAGCATGATTATGATTCGCTAGCTTACGTGTTAAATCGGTGCATTCCAGCATCATCAAATTTTACGCATATCAGCTAAAGTCGTGATTTTTATTATTAAGGTTGCTTTAGTGCATTAAAAAATACAATCAAACAGGCCTCCAAACTATACAAATAAAGCAGTATTGGTTATAAATTCCTGAGCGATTATATGTTTGATGACTAAACTACAGACAATGAATATTGATTTGAATTCAGTTTATCCGTCAGTCACATTCTGGTCCTTGGAAACATACGACACCAGTTTTTTCCGAGAGGTTAAATCAGGATAACTCATGCACTCGGTCAACGTGAGCCAGAGATGGGAAAGAATCAGCAACTACTTCACAGTAGATCAACCCACAACAAATCCCCTCTACTCTGTGAACTTGGGACAATGTGACTACTAACGCAAAATATTGTCTTTCATATTTTCTATTAGAAATAAAAGTTAAATAATACTAGATATCAAGAAATAAAATCAGATTTCTCTCCCACATGTAATACATGGATAGGGAAAATGATTCAGTTTGTAATTGGACATGAGCAGGTTTACATTCCTCACCTCTTTGCTTCCTTTCATAAAGAGCATAACAGGACATCTGTTGATGAGAGTCTTCAACCTGGTGAGAGATGAAAAATCATTCAATATTCAGACAGTCAAACAGGAGGAAGGTGTGTGTGTGAGTGAGTAAGAGTGTGTGTTTGTGTGTGTTACCTCTGTTCCAGTGAGACAGCTTTGGGACAGGTATTTTCAAGCTCGCCTGATTCAGCCAGCTCCTACATTAGGCACATAATTACATTTTAAACATGAACACAAACCTCCACACACACACACACACACACACACACACACACACACACACACACACACACACACACACACTTTAGTGGAACCCTGCAGCAGTGTTTTTTTTCATTCGGTGGAGGTTAAGTGACACTTTAATGAGGAAGGGTAACAGAAAAGTTCTCAAGGAGAGGAAGTAAATGTGAGAAACAGCGTGTAAACAGCTGTGTAAGCTAATCCACTGCGCTTTTTCAGCAGGTCACACTAAAGCACAAGAATACTGACGTCACTGCCGTCATACACTGAGCCAAACAAATCAGAAATATGAGTATTTAATAGTTTTTTCTTTTTGTAGGTTACATATCAAATCATGTTTCATGTTATTGAAAATATTTACTTTTTTATAAATTGGTGATCTCTAGTTAAAGTGTTAATATACACTTCTTTAGGTGGAACTTTGGAATGTTATACTTAAAAAATAAATAAAATAAATAAATAAATAAATAAATAAATAAATAAATAAAAATACGTCTAGTACAAGATATTAAATTATTTACATTTTGCAGAATTCTTGCTAGCCAGCAACTCTCACCTTGATGATGTCGAGTCCTCCGATCAGCTCTCCTTTAACATACACCTGAGGATAAGTGGGCCAGTTGGAGTAGGTCTTCAGCCCCTGCCGAACCTCCTCATCAGACAGGATGTCAAAGCTGCTGTACTGGACACTGTGATCCTTTAAAATCTGCACAATCTGCCTGCTGAAGCCTGCAACCCAGACAACATTACTCACACACAAAGTCTAATTTAACACAGCATTTACTAACAGCTAATGCACAACTGAAACTTGTGATTTATCATATTTAACCTTAACAAGGCTAAAGATCACAAATTCTGTGGAGATGTCTAGTCTTGGACACACAATGTTCTCTATAAGTTGCTCGTCAAAGTTATTAATTACTCCAGAGATGGGCAGTGTTTATAATACATGTATTTCAAATATGAAACAGGATTATGTCATTTGCATTTGATAGGGTTGATAAAATGGCTTCATATTTTTTATACAAAATACAGTATTTTCCAAATACAGCCTCTGATTGGTGCCTACTCAGTAATTTGTCCAGACTTGAGATCAGAACAGAAAAATTATCCATATGGAAGAAGGTGGTGAAGGTAAGAAACATGCAGCTGCCAGCTTTTATAGTGATCATAAAGTGAGTACACCCTAAGTGAACATGCCAAAATTGTGTCCAAGACATACTTGGCCACTCACTTTCACCTTCAAATTCCTCAACAAGGTAGTTGACATCTTGCCGGTGTGTTTGGGGTCGTTATTATGTTTGGAAACTTCTTGCTCGGCGCAGTCTCTGAAGGGAGGGCATCATGTTCTGCTTCAGAATGTCACAGTACATGATTGAATCCATGTTTCCCTCAAAGAACCGTAGCTGTCCAGTACCAGCAGCACTCATGCAGCCCCAGACCACGATGCTACCACCACCATGCTTGACTGTAGGCATGACAATTTCCTTGGCTTTCCTCACCAGGGCGTTGCCACACATGCTGGACACCATCTGAGCCAAACAAGTTTATCTTAGTCTCCTCAAACCACAGGAAATAGTTCCAGTAATTCATGTTCTTGGACAGGTTGTCTTCCGCAAACCTACTTGTTGCATTGTGCCGTGTATTGTATGTTCCGAAAGTTAAATTCAGAGCAGGATAACTCATGCACGTGAGCCAGAGATGTCAACGTGAGCCAGAGATGCAAAGAGTCAGCAGCTACTTCACAGTAGCTCCACCCACAACAAATCCAGTACCAGCAACACTCATGCAGCCCCAGACCATGATGCTACCACCACCATGCTTGACTGTAGGCATGACACAATTTCCTTGGTTTTTCTCACCAGGGCGTTGCCACACATGCTGGACAACATCTGAGCCAAACCATTTTATCTTAGTCTCCTCAAACCACAGGACATAGTTCCAGTAAGAACCCGTCTTGGAAAACCTGTGTATGACTCTGGCCACTGTACTGTAACTCAGTTTTAGGGTGATACCGATCATCTTATAGCCTCGGCCATTTTTGTGGAGAGCAACAATTCTAATTCTCAAATCCTCTTTGCCATGAGGTGCAATGTTAAACATCCAGTGGTCAGTATGAGAGAACTGTACTGGGAGTACCAAATTTTAACTGCTCTAATACAAGATACACACATTGGTATGGTCCTGTGAAGCAGACAAAAACATGAACATGATGTGGCTTTGCATGGTTTCACAACATGCAGCTGTTACCACTTAGGGTGTACTCACTTTTGTTACCAGCTATTTAGACAATAATGGCTGTATGTTAAATTATTTTCATAGGGCAGGAAAAAAAGCTCTTCGTTACCAAACACCAAGTCACTAAATTAGGATACAATTGAGTCATTCACAAACTGTTCAACATTAAACTGTAGGTTACTTTAAAACTATCCTTTATCTGGGAGATCGCAGGGATACGTAAGTGAATAGTCGATCTGTTAACTGGTTGTATTTGTCAGATTTATTGCACGACTCGGCCAGAGAAAAGCTGTTGCTATCAAACATTATTTACTTAATCAACTGAGTCAGTGTAATGTGAAAGATCAGATCAAATAGATCAAATAGGCCAGTTGATAGAAGGTTTGTAAAGAAATTGTGTGCTCTTTTGTAAAAGTATTTAAATAGTAGTTTAATTTTGCTACACCCAGTGGCTGCTGTATTTTGTAGTTTATTTTGCTACACTTAAAGTTAAGGTATTTGGAATATTATTTACAAAAAAAACATTTTGATGCATCTTTGCCCAACCCTGAGTTACTCACAAAGTCTAGGCCAAGAAGAAGTGTACCGTCTAAAACTATTTTCATGATTGTGTATGTGCAAACAGCTGCTTCCCAACCAAAAGCATTGCTAGGAAATATGCATGTTATAAAGTAGAGTGCTGCCTCGAGGCACAGTGTGAGTGAAATATAACACAAACCACCAAGACACAATGAGCTCGATCGATTTAAATGGATGGAACAAACAAGCGTGATGATCCTGTCCTTTGTTATTTTACCAGCTCCTGAAGAATCTGATTGAACCTTTCGCTCAAAGCACGGCACTTCTGACGATGGTGGTTAGTAAGGTCTCCATATACAGCCGCTCAAAAAGCAAACGCATTCAGTCACTTGTGTCTGATTGATCTTGAAGAACGAACGGTGCCTAATATATAAAAGTGAAAGATTGGGTTTATCAGTCAGATAAAGGAGATAAAGATGAAGGCAGCATTCCGAATGAATATAACTAGAAAAAAGAGAAAAAGAATAAAAAAACCGGTAGAAAACAGAGTAAAAAAAAAAAACGAAAAAACATGAGAGAGTGGTGAATGTAAGGTGATGTGCGAGGTCTATGTAAAAACCCTGCAGTGAAATACCTATTCGGATTTCTCAGCGCTCACGTGGGAATTCATTATAAACCAGCTGCAGGCGGCTCACTAACGCTCATGCAGTTGGCACTATATTAATTGTTTCTATTAGAGCAGGCAAACACGCGGTCCAGCTGCCTTCTGTGGCTCTAGGCAAGCTCGAGCAGACACGCTGGATTGATTGCCCGGGTCCTTTCCCCATCCTCATTCATCCCTGTAGGGAAGGAGAAACGCTCGCTAGACTCGACTCAGCTCTGGGAACAGAGCAACAATAAAGTCTCTTTTCTGCCTACAAGCGCAGCCATGTTAGTATGCAAACACAAGGAGAGGGTATTTATAAAGACGAGTCCAACACAGAAGCAGGTAACCTTATAATTCAAAGTGGGAAGACATTTTTCAAGCGCGTTTGATGGGTAGCTCTCTGCGTATGTGATGAACATTCGTGTAGTTTAAACCACTGCAATTCAGGCTCGAAAGGCGTCACACTTCGCTACGAAACCTTCCCACTTCTGGATAACGGCCAAGCGAGTGAGAACTTCAATCACTTACAGCATTATAAATTCCTCTGACTCTGACCCAACTATTGACACCTGGACCGGCTTTAAATAACACGGCCGTGCTGAGCAACAGGTCCCGCTTTGGATGTCACACACAAATAAATGCAGCAGATGCTTTTCATATAAAGCGGAGCTGGAGGAACTGGCAGCAGATGAAAGATTGAAGCTGCTGGGAGAAAAAAAATCATCAAAAAAAAAAAAAAAGATTCTACTGCTTTAGAGCCGACGAGCTAAATGGTTCTTAGATTGTCTCTGAAAGAAGAATGAGTACAGCAGACCTGTACTTTCTGCACTCGACTGTTTCCACGTCTCACATGCTAATTCTTCAGAAGTGCCTCAGTCCATTATGAAATATGTATTTTTGAATTTTACTACATAAAAGAGGTATAGAGATAAAACTAACACAGACTTCTGGTAAAACTTTGACCCTGTAAACACACACACACACACACACACACACACAGCTATAATGCATACATTTCCTAGATATTGATATCCACAAGCCTTTTAGGGCTGAAATGAATGACAGATATATATATATATATATATATATATATATATATATATATATATATATATATATATATATATATATATATATATATATATATATATATATACACATACACATACATACACTGTTACCATAATTATTAGATTTTTCAATTATACTACAAGTATTTCTGATCAATTGTCTTATTTGCTAAGATATTATAAATACCTAAATAATGGATTTAAAAATATCTAATACAGAACATTTAACGAGACTTCTCACTAAATACAATCCAATATTATATTTGATTTAAAATAACAAGAATACTGTAATCTCGAAAACACGCTGCAACAAACCGGAGTTTTTCTTTTATTTAATTACATTTTATTGATTTGATTTATTTCTGGTTCCTCACACTTTTTTGTGTCTATCACTGGAAGGCCTTAAAAATTCTCAGGCCTGATTTATTCGATTACAAACAGTCAAATCCAAATAAAACTCAAATACACAGGCTTTCTGTCATGTTTACACAATGCAAACTATTTTTAAGACTAGGGGCCGATTCTTATTTGTCCAGGTAAGGTCTACAACGTTGTTTTTATTGAAAAAATAATAATAATTAAAAATACAAATAAAAATTATAAAAAATTATTTAGTGTTGGTCACGGAATGCTTCCATGCTTCCAACATAAACCGGCAAATCAATATTTAATTTGAATTTATTCGTTGTTGAAGGTTTTAATTCTCTTCACAACAAATGAAATGATATTCTGGGATCACCATTCAGTAAACCCGCGATAAACGGACCCCACCCCAAAAATGCTTTTATGTATACAGTACTGTATTAACATTTTACTTCATTTTATAATTATTAAATATAAATGTATTCATAAATGTTATTATTTAAACATAAAACTCCATAAAACAATTTCCTGTAAGTTTTCTGGTCTATCGTGGTATCCGCGAGAGACCGGGAAAATCAGCCAAACTAATTAGTTATGTGGCAAATGCAATTCCGCGATATTGGAACCACGGTAAAGCGGGGGGATTACTGTGTATCTATTCCTCTTCCTTTTTAAGCCGAGTCACACACTGTACAATTGCTGGTGATTGTTCATGCTGAAAAACATGTTGCAAAAATGTTTCCAAATATATGAGCTCCTTTAAAACTAGAAGAACTTCAGGGACGTATTTAAACCTGTAATCAAAAACATCACCTCGATGACTCGAGCATTATTTTTTTTTAAGAATTCAATTACATTTGATTTGTGTAGCGTTTTTAACAATTAATTTTGACCCAAAGCAGCAAACTCATTAGAATTTAACCCTCCCTGAGAACCATTTCCAGAATTCATAACCACTTAATCACACTGGCTGAACTTTTACTGTGTTGAGATGAGGCTTTGCTTTCCATATTAAAAATATTCTTTGCACTATACAGAAACGTTACCCCCATTGGATTTTTTTAATTTTTTTAATTTTACATTAATATCTATGTTTATCTATGATGTTTCTGAATAACTAAAGAAAAGAAATTGTTTAATGTTAATGTCATTGTAACTATCAACAAGGCAAACTCATTAGAAATATAAGTGAACCCACTCTGTGGAGAACTATACATGCTGAGAGGATGGTCATGTGATTTAATACATATAATTGTAGAATACAGAGGAAAAAAATTATTTGTGAAAATAAGAAGAAAAAAACTAATTTTTAAATGAACTGTCTAATTCATATTTTTTATTCTTACAGAAATCAAAGGGAACATTATGAATATTTTAAGTGTATTGTCTGTTCCCAGTTTAAGCAGACAATACAAATAATCCACAACTAATTTGCAAGCGATAGAAACCATAATATGACATGTATGTACATTATTCTGTATCAAAAGAATTCAAACTCTGGGGTCTAAATTCTGCATTCAGAGTCAAGTTTCTTGCCTCTGCTCATTGACAAGGTAGCCACATGTGGTTAATGCACAATAAATCTAAACAGTATTCAGAAAGGTTACCCACCTCCACTTCGAATCTCACCTTATTTGATTAATGTCTACGTTTAACTATGATGGGTTTTTTTATGTTTCTGATTAGAAATTCTGTCCACACAGTAACGAACAGCAAAACAAACTCTCAAACTAGAAATGTATGTGAACTTGCTTTTAGGTGAACTACACATGCTGAGTGGATGATCGGGTGATTGAGTAGGTAGAATTGTAAAAAACAGAGACGACGACACACAAACACACAGAAAAAGACTGTTCAAACACATTGTAGTTTGTAAAAATAGGAAGAGAAATAAAATGTTTCGCTTTCTAATTATGTTTACATTTTTTGTATTCTTACAGAAATCAAATGGAACATGCTTTATGAGTCCTTCACGCGTATTGTCCGTTACTGGTTTAAGCTGACAATACAAATGATCTGAACTCGGAGTAAAATGGACCAGAGTTTGGAAAAATACACTTAAATCAACTGGCATGGGAGTTTTTATTTTTAAACAACAAACACCCTACCAACACACACATTCCCTGTTTTTTTACCTGTGCTCTCCTCTATACCTTGTATGCATGTGTGTGTGTGTGTGTGTGTGTGTGTGTGCCTTTACCGCAGCGAGGTTCCTGGGGAGTTCCCTTCATGAAGAGCATGCAGTGTGCAGCGTTGATTAGTTTCTTGAGTCTCTCGTTAAGCTCCTCCTTAGGGGCGTCTGCCGGCCCTGCAGGCCCGCCCCCGCTGGACGCCAGCCGCTGCACCTTATTGGTCAGCTCAGGGGCATGTGCGCCGTCCAGCCTGTCAATCTTCGCGCCACCCTGAGGCCCACCCAAAATGAATAAATAAACACACTGTAGCACAGCACACATGGGGACGAACACATCATTAATTTTTTACAGTGTTAGCCTGTTAGTTTAGATTGGGTGGAGAGAGAGAGAGAGAGAGAGAGAGAGAGAGAGAGAGAGAGAGAGAGCTGACTCCCTCTGTGCGAGTGTCCGACTGGGTAGTGAAATGTGAGAGGGTTAAACTCTGATTTTAGATGATTTATCCTATCATCATGAGGCACTTCAGCTCTGAAAGCACAACTTTTAAATGCATTTCCATGACGACTCTCACAACACGATCTTTTGATCGCTGGATCTGAGATTGTTTTCTACAGTACCACATGCGGTATCAAAAGGAGGAGGTTCAAAAGGAACACTGCTTGTAAAATGTATTATGCTGAAGGAAATGTTTGCACATGCTCATATGAACGCACGTCCACGTTAGGCTCGATACTGATTAATTACTGTGCACTTTCATGCACTTGGCTGCTACTTTGTAGTCTTAAATCCGGCCGGAAGATCTCCAGATTAATAAAATGAGCTCCCTTGATGCAACTAAGCTCTAAACGAAGCAAGACGTGCTTATTGCTCTAATAAAACTGTTCTGCTCATTACTTTTATATTACTGCCAAGAACTTTATCGCTCTTTATTTTTCCTATAAACACGTTTACATGATAAGAGCGAAGTGAGACTGTAATTCTGTTTAATAACTTTATGCACACTGCACAACCTTCGGTCAGAAAAACAAGACACCATTTATTTGTTACAATCAGACAAGCCAGATTTCAAATTTAAATAAATAGTGTATCGGCTATTTTAGTCTGTCACTATTCATTCAAATACCCACATTTTTTTTGCCATGGCTTTGAGTTGTTTTGCAAAATGTCCTCCGTTTTACTGCTATATTCCTTTACTGAGCACGAACACTAACCTATTTTCATATTACAATCAAAAAATGCCATTTTGTATACCTTCTGAATCTTCCAGTTTATGAAATCCTTTCAATATAACGTCAGAATACTCAATTTCAGATACAGCCCAAGAAAACAATTACGATGACAGAGGAACGTTTTCAGAGACACGGCACTTGATATTGCGTTTAAAATGGTTGTGCATAAAATCGAACTTAACGTCGTAAAGTTCGAGTTTTAGTTCCCATTAGACTAGTAATAATATATTTTTAGCTTAATACATAAAATGTAAAAGTTTTATAGCCAATCCTTAAGTATAATACAATTTAAAATCTCATAATTTAAATCTGTAGGTCTGATCAAAATCCTTCATTTCTGCCCATCCTAAAAGCAATGATTTGTAGTATCCTTATAGCGCAGGCACACTTTATAAAACTCGAAGCGCTCGATGTTCCTCCATAAAAGTGAAGCCATACCTTCAAAAAGAGGAAAGTAGGAACTGAGGTGATCTCGTACTTCTCAGACACGTCGGGCACCGCTTCAGCCTCCACCTGGGACGAAATAAAAGAGGTGAAAATCTTTTTCATTTGTCATTTCCCTCCTACACCACTGCACTTTTCACACATGTTCCTCGGTGCTTTTTCCGTTATATAGCTCCAGAATGCGAAGAGAAGCGACTAAGAGAATAAGAGTGAGAGAAAGAAATTATAACCCACGACTGACCTACTAAATCAGTGATATTTAAACAGCACATATTGAAATCTGTAAATCTCTGACCCATGTTGTCATGATTGTCGTTGTTTCCCAATGTCCCTGGCCAATACTGCACATATGAAGGACTGAATCACAGCAGACAAAGCTGGACTGCAAACTTTTGACCGACCAAAACATAAATACTGATACTAACACAGGACAATTTCATATTTGCTCATTTAACTGATGCTTTTATATCAATGGATGGATGACTTTAGTTATCTTAGAGGGAAATGCGGGTGTTAGAGCAGCACAGAGTAAAATGAATACTAAAAGCAATTTACATTATAGAGGAAAGATTAGGGGGGAACAAATTATATATATATATCTATATATCTATTATATATAGATATCATATCACATATATACACACACACCCACAGTATATAAAGGAGTATAAAAGCATATAAAGGAAGAGATGGATATGATGTGTACAGATGGAGACTAAAACAGATTGGTGGTGCTGAGATTTGAATTCCCAATCAGCAGTCCAAAGCCATAACTACCAACTCATTATCTATTATATCTGCACAATGAACCTCACATTGTCATAATCATTGATACAGTTTTTGGTGTTATACCTCCATTACATGTTGTACTTTGTACTTCCTTTGCACATCTAATATATATATTTGGACTATTTTTTAATTCCACCCATCATTATATTTTTCCCTCATATCTTCTTTTTCCCCTTCTTCTTAATCTTTTATGTTTTTTTACCATTCCTAATGCACGGTTTCTGAGCGGCCGGTAAGGGTTTCATTTCACTGCAAGTTGTATCCTGAATAAAACTGTGTTTGTAACAAATAAAAAATATAATAATACACTTCTAACAGCCTGCATTTACATTTGCTTCGTGTCAATCAACAGTTTTGTGATCAGGGATGGGGAGTATTTATGATGTATTTCGAAAATAATTATAGCATTTGTATTTGATAGGGTTGATGAAAATCGCTATATATTTTGTATCAAAATTAGTGTTTTGTATTTTTGCAGTTTTAAAATACAGTAAAATACTTTGTAAGAAATCTACATGACATCATAAAAATGCGGCCTCTGATTGGTACCTACTCTGTACTTTGCACAGACTCGTTGAGATCAGAACAGGAAATTGAGCAATATAGAAGAAGGTGGTGAAGGTAAGAAACATGCAGCATCCAATAATCGATAAATAAACATTTGATTGCTAAATACTGTATACTGATCAAAGTAGCTGTTTAATAGGATCATGATTTGCATGATCTTTTTTCATATTAATGCACAGATTTATGATTGAAAAATAAGATGAATAATTATTCAAAAACTAGTTGCTATGAACGCAGGTGCCATCAGTCGTTATCTCGTGAATGATTTGTTGGTCATTGTGTCAGTGTTCCTTATGTGAAGTAGCTCTTCATTACCAAACACCAAGTCCCTAAATTAGCATACAATTGAGTCATTCACAAACTGTTCAACATTAAACGGTAGGTTACTTTATAACTATCCTTCATCTGGGAGATCACAGGGACACGTATGTAAATATTCGATCTGTTAACTGGTTGTATTTGTCAGATTTGTGTGACTCAGCCAGAGAAAGTCATTGTAATGGTGAAGAAACTGATCAAATTGGCCAGCCGATGGAAGATTTGTAAAGAAATTTCTTGCTACCTTGTAAAAGTATTTGAAAATATTTTTTAATACACAAAAATACAGTAGTTTATTTTGATACACGGAGTGGCTGCTGTATTTTGTTGTTTATTTTAATACACTTAAATTTATGATTTTTTTTTTTAATAAAATACCAAACATCATCACCCTGTCTGTGATAAAGCACATTCAAGCATATAATGAAAAAGGCCGGACTATCTGAATAAACCCACTTTAGTGAGTGTGTGACAGGTCTACCCCCCTCTAGACACCCTCTAGTGGTCATCCTCACAGCAGGAAAGCTTATACACAATCTTCTGCAAAATCCAATGCAGAACTCTTTAGCATTCCCATAAGAAGGTGGTGTTTTTATTAAAAAATGTTAACGCTCATTATCTCTTTGCAGCCAACCACGAGGCAGTACAGTAACAGACAGTAAATGAGAAGTAAAAAGTTTTTTACTCAGTGGTTAAGACATTGAAAAACAAATAGGAAGGCTGCAAATTCAAATGTATCAAGCCACACGGATCAGCCTTCGCTCCCCACGTGCATCAATGAGCCTTGGCTGCCCAGGACCCTGTTGCCGGTTCACCACTGTCCCATCAATTAGAGCACTTTTGAAAAATACTGACCACTGCAGCCCAGGACCAGCCCACAAGAGCCCTTTTCAAATCCTTACGTTTGCCCATTTTCCTGCTTCTAACACCTCGTGAGGACAAAATGTTCACTTGCTGCCTAATAAATTCCACCCACTAACACCCATGATAAAGAGATAATCACTCTTGTTCACTTCACTGCTCATAATGTTATGCTTGGTCAGTGTAGAAACAACCTTTGGCTCATTGATGCACGTGGGGAGTGAAGGCTGGTCCGTGTGGTCCGATCCAACAGACGAGCTCCTGTAGCTCAAATTACTGAAGAAGTAAATGCTGTTCATGTTAATGGCATTTGAACTCGCAGACTTCCAATCAGTTGTTAAACGTTTTAACCAATGAGTGACGAATTCTCATTTACTGTCTGTTACTGTACTGCATCATGGTTGGCTGTTGATGCTCGAAAGATCAGGACTGTTTTGGCAGCAAAAGAGGGACCAACACAATAGTCATAATGTTATGCCTGACTTTTCCAGCCATGTGGATCTTAAACAGTTAAACCTCAAACTGTTATCACAAAGGTGTTGAATGTGGAAGCATTAAATTTCTCCATCATTACAATAGGAGACCCAAACCTGTTCCAGCATGACAACGCCCTTTGTGCACAAAGCCGAACCCAAGCAGATATGGTCTACATGTTTAGGAAAGGAAGCTCCTGATTGGCCTGATATAGAGATCTGACCCAACCCTATTAAACACCTTTGGGATGAACTGAACACAGACTGTACACCAGGCCTCCTCACCGCAGCTACATCAGTACCTGGAACATCTTCCCAGAAGAGTGGAGGGCAAATAGGGACTGAATGCGGAATGGGATGTTAAAAGAAACACACATACAAATGTCCATATACACTATATGGACAAAGGTTTGTGTATCCCTGACCATGACCATAAGATTCATATTTAATTTGTGAACATCCAATTCCACAGACATACATTCCACTACACTCTGGAGTGTGCTTGTGATGCTCATTCATGGAACAGGAGAAACAGATTTGGGTCTCCTGGTTCTACTATATATAGTTTTTCCATCCACCACTGCTGGACACAAAGATCAATAACATGCACTTTATTTAGCACCTTAATTGACAAACATTTAAATCCTACTAATATTTACTAAACTAAAATTCATGTGCCTCTGAGGTTACCTTGACAAACATGGTTTGCTTGTGCTCCTTGGCTAACTCCTCCATCACATCGTTCATCTGAGAGCACTGGGGAGCCCATGATGCATGGAAATGAACGACTGTGAGGGACCTGGTAATGACAGAGTGGAAAAGATTGCATTATACATAAAGACTACAAAAATCTGAAGCTTGGTCTGTGTTGTAAATGAGTTGTAAACAAGCATAAGATAAAGACAATTTGATCTGATCACCACACATTCTTTTCGAGTGGACTTTCGAAAAACACTGTGTGATAATGCAGTGTCTCTCAAAGTAAAGTGGATAAAACATAAAC
The DNA here is from genome assembly GCF_014805685.1 of Silurus meridionalis. NCBI lineage: Eukaryota > Metazoa > Chordata > Actinopteri > Siluriformes > Siluridae > Silurus > Silurus meridionalis. The sequence goes on from NC_060890.1 coordinate 19,334,835, forward strand.
AAGGGGATCAGTGAATCTTTAGTAAACCACAACCCGCATTTAGACATTTATTTGAACTTAAATAGTGGATTTCTTTTACAATGAAAAACCTCCCTGTGTTTTGAGATCACTGTTCTTAAGATCCCTGGACTTTATTTACCAAAACAAGGACAATTTTTACATTAGCTCTTGTTACTGTAATTATATGGGATCCAGCAGCTCCAGAACCAACCATTTCATCTACAAGAGCTAAAAAGATATCAACAAAGGCGTTTTCTAATATTAAACATCTCCACGACTTGCTTTTTATATTCAAAATATCCTACATATAAACACATCCTTACTAAGACGTCAAAAACCTTCAGTTTCTGCTACGAAACTGAAAGCTAAATAAGGCTCGATGTCAAATCCATCCGTACTGCTCACAACGCGCACTACACTCTATACAATAACCATTCGTCCCTACCCTACATAGTGCACTTATCTATGGAGTACTAGCCCATTAAGGACTTAACCCCAGCTAGCTGTTAGCGCGGTCATATATTGTTAGGTAACTAGATAATATTACAGTTTCTTAAGGCATTAAGAAGTTGACAAAGCTATTCAGAACCATCTTGTTATAAAACGGCTGAAATTTCACCAACCCGCCAGCCTTTTTTAACAAGTCCTCAAACTGCTGCGGCGTTTTCGCCTCCGTGAAGTTCGCCATGTTTCCAGGCTAGTGCAGATGATTACCGAGTGACTCGTTTTCTTGCTAACTAGGCGTTACTAATCGATTTCATTAACCCTTCGCTCATTTTAAATAGTTTTCGACCTCAGACTGTGATACATCATGTGTACAACTGACACAAGTGCCAATACATTATCAATGAATTTATTATATACAAATACATTATATGCATCCTTTCCCCTGTAATTGTTACCCTGATAGCTTGTAATTATCACATTTCATGAACTTCACACACTCATGCATGCTTACTGAACTTTCCAGATGTAGTCTCCCTCTGCTCTTATAACCTCCAGTCTCCTCGTAAAGCTATTGTGGAACCTGGCTGTTGGGATTTTTGCTCATTCTGCTATAAGAGCGTTAATGAGATCAGGTGCTGATGTTTGGTGAGGAGGTCTGGAGCACAGTCAGCTTTCCACTTCATACCAAAGGTGTTCATCCACTCTAGTTCTTCAAAACCAACCCTGGCACACCACATCTTTATGGACCATTGAAATTTGTAAAAAGAAAATCATAAAAATATAAACTATACAAACTGATCCATTATTTGCTTACAACTTTATGGCAAATATTTGAGGAAGGCCCATGTATAGGTGTGATGGCCAGGGGTCCACAAACATTCATAATAGAGGCCTTACAATGTAAAATGTTTTAAATAACTGAAACTGTGACTGATCATAGACAGAAATTTAGAACTTTAACTCTTAAACTGTGCCTTCAGTCCAGTTAAAAGTCTTCAAATCCTTCCTCAGATCTTTGCAATTAGGTTGTACCAAAACTGATTGAAGGTACAGTTTAATGCTACTTTTGATAAAGGTCTCAAATTGAATAGTGAATTAACAATCATAACTTAGTTGATCATTTATCTTCTTTAAGCTTTTTGTTGAAGCAGCGTTAACATGGCCAGGGTTATGGTTATGGTTATTGCTATGGTTATGGTTATGGTGGATCCATCCTAATAACAGCTGGGTTTTTTTTATTTTAATTTTAATTTTTTATTAAAATATAAATAGCAGTTGAACAAGTCCTTTTATTTGAGCTTTTCTCTAGTTTTAATTCTAGTTTATCATTTGACAGTTTATGAGCAATTAAAATATAGTCACATCTGTAATTTTAAAGTAGTATAACCAGAGATTTCAATGAGGATTATAGACTTATTTAAAACAGATTTGAAAGTTTTTGCCTGACCTTCAAGAACTACAACTACTAAAAAACAAAAACAAAAACAAAACAAAATAATAATAATAATAATAATAAAGAAAAAAGATTATAATAATAATAAAATATTTAAAAACTTCTTTTTATGTTAAAAAATAAAAAATAAAGTTTTTTCGTCCACTTTAAATCCATTGCTTGCTTCAAATCCAATCAAATGCTCCGGTTTGAAATCGTCCCTCCCTTTATTCCACATTCTCTCACCTGATTGGTCAGGGTGAGCGCGTCATGGAAGCTGGGCGGAGCAGTAAAAGAATTGAACAGACGGAAGAAGTTGAGGATGGTGCACCAGCTCGAAGCCGAGTGTGAATTGTTTCTTTATTTGGATCTACAGTAATCATTTCTGTATGTTTCTGAGAGAACCAGGCGATGCATGTGTGTGTTTATTAAGGAATAGTGTTTATTAGGTTTTGAAATGCAGTGGATGCTTGTTTTAAATGCATGATGGATTGTGATTAGTTCTCACTGGTTGGATTGGACTGGATTGTTTAGAGCACAGAGCCGCCAGCTGTGGTGTCCAGTACATAACGGAGGTCTGATCTCGTCAGTGACCTTGTTGGTGGTTGGAGGAAAGACCTAATCATGTCTATGGATTGTGTGAGAACCCTGGTGCAGAATAAGAGACAGCGGGAGGAGGAGCAGCACTGCCAGTGGGACAGCCAGGCGGTAAACATCACCTGTTTATTCACATATATATATATATATATATATATATATATATATATATATATATATATATATATATAAAATTCTTCTTATAATGAACTATTTCTAACTGTCTCTCCCTCTAACTTTCTACCTGTCTCTCCCCCTGACTCTCTACCTGTCTCTCAGCTCCTCTCTGCCTGTCCCTCTCCCTGTCTCTCTGCCTGACTCTCTACATATCTCCCCCTGACTCTCTACCTGTCTCTCTCCCTGCCTCCCCTCCTGTCTCTCCCCCTGACTCTCCCCTGACTCCCGTCACGCCTGAGCTCTTATGTTTCAATTTCACTTCCTGTAAATTCATACTTGAGATATTTTTTTCATTAGATTATTTTTCCTAAACTAGAACAATTTACCATCATCTGAGACCATCCTTTTGTTTGTCTCGGGGTCTAAGAAACACAGTATCTAGCTGGTCATTTATTTTTGACTCTCCTGCACTGCCCTTGGTGGAATGACTGACCTTCTATTGAGTACTATTATTAGAGATATAAATTATAACTGAGCGAGTGCTTTGCTGATGTAGGCCTGCAGAATGCCTTTCACTTGTTGATGCTTGTTGCTCAACCACATGCGTTTTTTTTTATTTCAAGAAAAAAGCATGCACTGGATTGGAAAGCTGCATCGAGGTTAGATGTGATGTCGTGATGGACAGCCCAATGGACTCATGGGACACCCATCAAAACGGTGCCAACGCAAATGCCCATCTCACCAGAATGGTAAGAATGTTGACCTTGGCTTGTCACTTTCCCAAATGTTTTACAGTGAAGGCTCTTGGGAAACTCTGAGTCACTGGTCCAAAGTACGTAAAGCAAAGTCATAAAAATGGCTTAGAATAGAAACATGCAATGTCTCAAGAGTTTCGTAACACAAGAGCAAATGGTCAAAGTATCACATTTTTGTATTCTTATATGCTTTAAGAATTTTTTTTTATTTTTATTATTTATTTTTTTTTTTTTAGGAAAGCAGATACAAAACAATGATATCTTCAAGGTTAAGTGTATAGAACTGCCTATTAGGGGTTGGCAATATGTCAGAAATATTATTATATGATAATTTAAGACATTTCTGTGAGACAAATATGTACTGGGAAAGTTGTAAACATTTACTCAAATACTGTCTTTTTTTTTTTTTTTTTTGTGACAGTTGTGTCATCAAGTTGTGACATCAGTCAAGTCAAGTTTATTTCTATAGCGTTTTTCACAACAGACATTGTCCCAAAGCAGCTTTAAACAGTTAAGGTAAATGATGTGTATTTATCCCTGATGAGAAAGCCGTGGCGACTGTGGCAAGGAAAAACACCCTTAGATGTTATGAGGAAGAAACCTTGAGAGGAACCAGACTCAAAAGGGGAACACATCCTCATTTGGGTGACATCAAGAGTTTGATTATAGTCTTTATACAATACAGAACACTGGAGAGTGAGAACTAACATGAGCACTACAGTCTCACTGTAATATTGGTCTTTTATAGGCTGGTTACTCTATACTGGTTATACTCTGTAGTATGAAAATAAGCATCTAGAGGTAGGGCTGATCGATTTTGGAAAAAAATGTAATTGCAAATTTTTTTTTTTTTTTTTTTTTAAAAACAAAGACAAGCAATAAATCATGGTGTAGTATAACCAACACAATATTAGATAGATTAAACATAATATTTTCTTTTCTGAATGCCAGACCTACATGTTATGATGAAATTAGGTGATGCATGAATTTATATAAATTACATTTTTACTACAATACACAGTAGTATAATTGGATAATCTGACAGTAAGCATGCAATAATTATTATCACAACATAAAGCACTAACAAAATGTGTAAACATTAATATGGAAGTAAGTAACAAATCACACAAACTAAAGTATAGATTGCAAAAATATAAAGACAAATCTGTGTCTTTAGCACACTCAGTATTGAGGTAATTCAAAGTCACTGGGACAGCGCATGTAGGACATTTTGAAGATGAGATTGAGATGGTTTGGACTTGTGCCGAGGAGAGACGTGGGGTATGTCGGTAGGAGAATGCTGAGGATGGAGCTGCCAGAAAGGAGGAAAAGAGGAAGGCCAAGGAGGAGGTTTATGGATGTGGTGAGGGAAGACATGCAGGTAGTTGAAAGAGGCAGATGTAGAGAACAGGGGACGGAGACGGATGATCCACTGTGGCGACCCCTAATATATATATATTTATTTTATTTTTATTTATTATCTTACTGATCTCCAGTCAGTAATGTCACACAAAAAGTGCAAAAAAAAATAAAGAACATATCTGCCATTATATCTTTAAAAATCATTTCTTGTGTAGCTCCGGCATGGCAGTGTACGTATTATAGTGTATTTATCAAAGCCGCGACCCTGGATTGGTCACGGTACTGAGTGGCATCATATAGTTCACGATACTGCTTGAGAAATTTCCATGTGCTGTTTAGAAGTACATTCATATGGAGTCATAATTTCAAGCATTTCAATCCTTTTTTTTTGCTGAATCAGGTCAGTAGGGTTGCCCCTTGAGATCTTTAGCAAAGGCAGGTTTTGCTCAACACCTGACGCTGATCTGCACATCTTTGTTTTTCAAGCCAAAATAGTCCAACACAACGTACTGATCCTCTTTGACAGTGGAGTTTCTGCAGTGTCAGGTTTTAACGTCATACAACCGATCAAGGTGCAGTGTAGTATGCCAACTTGATGCTTCCTCTGCAGACTGCTCTACTTTTGCATGTTACGTGAGGGTGTAATCGCAGCTTAGTTTATTATTGCAAATGCAATAATCGCTCCGCGCTACTTACAAGTGACCTTAAATATTTTATTTATCACGAGGTAAGGTTAAAAACTGTCCCCTGTAATAAACCAGTGTTCCATCCAGGTTGTATTCCTCCTTCGTCTGTCTATAATCTGATTATCCAGACCGTCTGTTCCATATTGAGATGGAGCTCATTTTTGGCTCAGAATAAGAACATGAAGTGGAAGAAAAAACGTAGGCAGCTGGACTTTGTACAAAAAATGCACGAAAAAAAGTGCACAATATTTCCATCACATTTACACTGATATGTTTGGTGTAGCTCTGATAACACTCTTAAACCATAACTCTGTTTGGTGTTCTTCTGAGGAGCTGTGAACCCAAACCAGGAAAAAAAAAAACCTTAGAATGCCAGTAAGTACCAGACTTGATAGCCAAGCATAGAGAAGTATTTTTCGGTAATCTTGTCACATCCATAGCAACGCACCGGCTCCACGGTCACTCTCATTCAGATGCTAAATACCCATTCAATCTGATTAACAACACAGAACATAGTGTTAGGGTCAGGGTTTTTACGTTTTGTGAAACTCAATATCAGTTGTGTATTTGTGAACTTTTTCGCAGGGTTTTGTCGCTGCTCAACAACCCTGTCCCAGATGCATGGCAGGAGAACCGGTGAGCTTTAGCACTTATTGTTTTTATTTGTATCGTTGTTTTTAACAATATTTTTAAGTAAGAAAAAGGTAATGCTTATTTACCACTAGTATTATAGAATTAGAGTTTGCAGGTAACTAGCAATTATTACATACTCATACACATATTGTGGATATATTTATGTAAAGTCTGTATGATGTGGCCGACACCCTTATTTCGAGCAATTTGCATGTCTCTCATGCAGTTAAGCAGTTGCTGGGTCTTGCTCAAAAACTCAGCAGTGGCAGCTTTGTGGTGCTGAGATTTAAATTCATGCCCTTATGATCCAACACCTTAATTACTAAACTTGTAATTAATCCCATAGTTTATATGTAGGAGGTGGTATCAAAAGGTTTCAAGACTAATGGTTGCTAACTGGCACTATTCTGACAACGTGCGCTACCACGTCTGCGATTTCGTCATGAAGTTTGAAGAGCAAACGTAAAATTCTGTGTGACACTGAGGAAACCCGCCCCGAGGCATTTGACATGACATCCATTTGGCATACAGCAACGCTGCAACGATGCGTTCACGCTTCAAGAGCGGAAGAACCTCGCTGGAGGACGACGAGAGATCAGGTGCATCCTTGCAGCCTTGTGGAGGTGTACAATTTTGTCTCTAGTGTCTTTGGACAGCTCTTTGGTCTTGGCCATGTTAGTAGTTGGATTCTTACTGATTGTATGGGGTGGACAGGTGTCTTTATGCAGCTAACGACCTCAAACAGGTGCATCTAATTTAGGATAATAAATGTAGTGGAGGTGGACATTTTAATAGGCAGACTAACAGGTCTTTGAGGGTCAGAATTCTAGCTGATAGACAGGTGTTCAAATACTTATTTGCAGCTGTATCATACAAATAAATAGTTTAAAAATCATATATTGTGATTTCTGGATTTTGTTTTTAGATTGTCTCTCACAGTGGACCTGCACCTACGATGACAATTTCAGACCCCTCCATGATTTCTAAGTGGGAGAACTTGCAAAATAGCAGGGTGTTCAAATACTTATTTTCCTCACTGTATTCCAGAATTGGCAGGAATGCTGGGATTGCTGTATTGCTGTGCCAGGGGACAATTTCAAAGGTGATATTGTGTAAACATAGATAAAGAAAGTACTTTCTTATAAACAGCTGGTCTCGAAATCTTTGGATGCCACCTCTTATATTACATGTAGCGCAATCTAAAAGTATGCGAATGCAAAAAAACACAATTTAAAGTCAATTTTACAGTAATAAGAAGTGTGTGGGGCTGGTTATTTGGGTCCACTGTGTGAGGTTTATAATTTTTCCTTAGGTTTGAATGAATTTTCCTCACAGAAATAACCACTTTGTATTATTAAACCTGATCAAACAGAACGTAAGAAGAACAATTTGTGACTGCAGATTTAAGAGCTCTGGTTGTATAAAAATAACATTAAATGCACACAATAAAGGTGATGTACCACCTTTACATGTCTTCTAATGTTATAATATATAACTGTATTGAAAAAACATTGTGTGGGGGGGCTGCAAAATAATTATATATACACCATATGGCCAAATGTTTGTAGACACCTGACCATCACAGAATATGTGGTTATTTCCCAAACCTGTTGTATAGCATGTCTTTGTTTGCTGAAACCTTCGAGTTTACCTTAAAACGAAGTCCAAACATGTCAAGTAAGCAAGTAAGCTCCATGTTGACATGATTTGGCAAGGTTGGAGGGAAAGAACCTGCCCTGCAGAGAACTCTGACCTCAGCCCTACTAAACACCTTTGGGAACATCAATTGCACTCCAGGACCTATTTACCCAACATCATAGCAGATCTCATTAATGCTCTTGTGGCTGAATGAACACAGAACCCCACAGCCTTACTTGAAAATCTAGTGGAGAGTCTTTTCATAATAATAGATGTTATTATATAATACAGATAGGAATAAATCTGAAATTATAAGTTTGAAAAAGCTCATATGTCTGCTGAGTGTGATGTGTGATGGTCATGTCTCCACTTTCTTTTTTTTGTACCATGTGTAGTTTCAAAGACTAAAACACCTGGGCTTTAAATGAACACAGTATGCCCAAAATTACATGCGCAGAACATGCAGACAGATTAGAACTCATCAGGTGCAAAGATCTTCTTCTTTCGGCTGCTCCCATTAGGGGTCGCCACAGCGGATCATCCGTCTCCATACCCCCCAGTCCTCTACATCTGCCTCTTTTAAACCAACTACCTGCATGTCTTCCCTCACCACATCCATAAACCTCCTCCTTAGCCTTCCTCTTTTCCTCCTTCTTGGTGGCTCCATCCTCAGCATTCTCCTACCGATATACCCCATGTTCCTCCTCTGCACATGTCCAAAATTCTCAATCGGGCCTCTCTCACCTCGTCTCCAAAACGTCCAACATGCGCTGTCCCTCTAATAAACTCATTTCTACTCTTATCCATCCTCGTCACTTTCAACGAAAACCTCAACGTCTTCAGCTCTGCTACCTCCAGCTCCACCTCCTGTCTTTTACTCAATACCACTGTCTCTAATCCATACAACATCGCAGGTCTCACCACAGTCCTAGAAACTTTCCCTTTCACTCTTGCAGATACCCTTCTATCACAAATCACTCCTGCCACTCTTCTCCACCCACTCCACCCTGCCTGCACTCTTTTCTTCACTTCTCTAACGCACTCTCCATTACTTTGCACTGTTGAACCCAGGTACCTGAACTCCTCCACCTTCTCCACCTCTTCTCCCTGCAACCGCATCACTCCACTGCCCTCCCTCTCATTCACACACATGTACTCTGTCTTACTCCTACTGACTTTCATTCCCCTTATTTCCAGGACGTACCTCCACATCTCCAGGCTCTTCTCCACCTGCGCTTTACTCTCACCACAAATCACAATATCATCAGCTGCAAAGATGAACATGACTGTTATTCTGTGACTATACAGTTCAGTACATGAAAACTATTCAGGGAATTATTTAATGGACAGATCAGATCGGTTATTTGTCGATTATCAGATTAAGCGTCAGTAAAATCATTGCAACCTAATATTTTGATATTGCTTTATGTTTTAATTATTTTGAAATCACCCGTTGCGAGCGCCCGGAAGCCTGCGACTTTGGGAATTTCTCACTTTTCGGAAAATCGATGCAAGTTCATGACAATAAAGAAACGCGCATCGGAAAGACTTTACCTGCAGGCCGGAGCTCCTAGCGTCTGATCTCTCCGCCGCGCTCTTTTGATCCGTCTTAGCCGTAGTCGGCATATATGAATATCAATCGCACAGGGTTAATGAACATAACATGCACAAAGGTGACCTGTGTCACATCAATGTTTGCTCTGTGTCTCTCTCTCAGGGCCATATAAATCATATCATGCAGGGGTATTGATCACGAGGTCAGACAGGTCCTGGAGAGGATGAATAAGGAAGCAGACTGCACAGATCGCTGGGAGTGGAGGAGCAGCCTGCACTTTGGCCAGTTCATATCACTGTACGTTTTGTGCCTTATTTATACCAACCGTACTTGACTTCACCGTTCTAATATAACCTTTTTTTTATATATATATATATATATTATCAGAACGTACACTGACTGCTGTTTTAATATAAGGGCTTGGCCACAGGTAATACTAGGAGTTTTAGTTTATCACATTCTATATGAATGCTAATTTAGATACTACTATAGTGTAGTTTGCAGGGTATTCAATAATGATTTGAAGAAAGCTGTGTTTCTTTTTTTCTTTTTTTTTTCTTTTTTTTTTTAAGTAGTATAGTCCAAATGCATTTCAAAATATTCCTCTTTTGCTTTTTACACAACAGAGTACAGTAATGCATTTTATAGGTGACTTGTAGAATCAACTGTTTCTCAGTTTTCTTTTTTTTATTCTGTTATTATAAAATATATATGTGGAGTTTTTTTGTGTCTACAAATTGGTCCTTGTAAAATCAGGCATGTGGTATATAATTGCACTGAAAGCCAGTCAAAAACACCTTTTTTTTTTTTTCTTTATATAATTTCTGTTGATTTTTTTAACATTTAATATCAGTATTTATATACCGATGTTATTTATTTTCCCTGTTCCAAATGCTGTTGAATAATTGCATTTTTTTTATTGTTTTTGGTAACAATTTTTAACACTGTAATTATGAAATATTTTACATAAAAGTTGCTGTTTAAACAATGTTTGTTGATATTGGTGTTTTTAAAATGTCATGCAACAGGTATTCATTTAAAAAAGTTCATACCTTTTATTAGGGTATTTATAACTTGTAAGGTTTTATATACAACCATAAAGAGTTCCTAGAGAGGTTATAACGGATTTCTTTCTAAACATGTACTTTCCAATATAAAACACCAGGTGGTGCCACAACCCTCAGAACTGCTCCTTTTCTTCACAAAGCTCCTACACACTGATACATTTAATTAATCACCCCATTGCTCAGACTCAAAATGCATAATCAGGAATGTATTCGAAAAATATATCTGGCATGTTCATTTAAATTCATCACAAGGAAACCTGCCCTGATTTTGGTTGCTTGATCATTTGTTCTAATAAATTGCATTTCCATCTTATAAACTACGATTTAGTCTTCAAACAGGAAACAGAAAATGTACATTTTACTTTATGTTGGCACTGATGAAAGGCAAAGCTTCTTTTATCCGTATTCTCAGAGGACGATGTGCTTCTCAATTTGACATAAGCGTCTTTCATCCAATTTAGCCAGCTCGGTCTGGTGCTGGTCTACGTTTTTATGACTCCCTCATAAAATAGCCCTCCCATTCCACAGACTTATAATGCTGCCTGTGTTGCGATGAATTCATAAGTCATAGTTTCTGCTCTTGTAAGTTATAAAGGAATTATTTCGGCTCACGAGAAGCCGGGGGGATAGCTGGAAGTTTGTGGTAAGTCAACCAAGATGGATTTAAGTGTATTACCAGCTCAATCCTGTCTGTCCTCTCCCAGTGTTGCCTCTTGTTGCCTGAGAAATGAGAGCGCGAGCACACTCAGACAAAGCTTGACCTCCAGGGGCCGGCTCTCACAGCCTAGATTTTCAATAATGTGGGACAATAAGGCTTAGGCCCCTAACCTGCTGCAATATGCTACAAGTGTAAAGAGCTTAGCCACTAATAAAGTAGCCGGCGAGTGTGTGTGAGGGAGCTCATCTCTGGAAAACTCATATTTGGAGATCAAGTGTGATGAGTTGTTGTGCAGGGGTTGGAGCCCGAGCTAAAGCTGAAGCTGGTCAAGCACGGCAATTGCCATTTGACATGTTGGATATGAATGAGGGGCTCTATGTCAATCCCCTCCGAGGCTTTATGACAGGTGTATATCTGTTTACATTGATGTCAGCCCTTTTTTTCTTTTTTTTTGGCTTCATAAAAACATTTATATTTCTTTGTTGCATGCTCTGAGTGACCTGTTTCCGCTGCTTCCATAAGAGGGCCAGGTTGCTGGTGTGTTCCTCAGGGAGGTGCACAGCCATTATGGCTTTATTGTGGAGATCAGCAGGTCATGCAGCACGCTGCTGTGCACGCACAAAGGGAACATTTACGCTCTTTTATTTTTCCGGTCATCAACACGGAGATGAAGACGCAACCATAAAGAGCATTATCCTACGACATGCCTATATACTTTTCAGTTTGGGATTCAGCATGTCTCCAATGTATAGTGAGCCACTGAAAGGAGTGTATAGTTTGCATAAAACGAAGGATTGAACATTAAGGAGTGACAAAACAAACAAAACAAAATCAGTTTTGCTGAATGCATTCGTCCTCCAAAATCCAGCCTGCTCTTTTCAGATCTGTATCCTTTGCCGGATCACATATACTCTTACAGCATTTCCACCTACTTTGTTTATTAGTCTTTGATCTACAATATTCTAGGCAAAGTTACACCCATGCACTGCAAGGTGAACCTATCGGCATTGTTCCCTATAGGAACCCAATACCCGTGGAGCCTTCCCCTCTCTGTGCACAGAAAACTCACCTCTTTTAGTAACAGAATTCTCCAAAGATGCTGAACAAAAGGTCACGCACAAAGACACAATTTTATGCTCTTTTAATGAGTCAAATTTGTTCGGCTTTTCAGACACCGCCTCGGCGCTCACTTAAAGATACGTAGCAGATTCGCTATATGCACAAAAGTTTGCGGACACCTGACCATAAGAATCGTATTTGCTTTTCGAACATCCCATTCAACATTTGCTGTTTTAATAACCTCCATTCTTTTGGGAAGATGGTGCACTAGATTTTAGAGTGTGCATGCGCTCATCAATGCCATTGGTAAAGTCGGGTATTGATATATGTGAGGAGAGGAGGACTGGGGTGCAATCAGCGTTCACATTCACCCCAATATTGTTTATAAGGGTTGAGGGTCAGAGCTTTATAGCAGGAGATCTTCCACTCCAACCCATGTTAAGCATATCTTCATGGAGCCGGCTTTACGCTGAGGGGCATTGTCATGATGGAAGACGTTTGTATGTAAGTGTGATGCCACCACATCCAAAAACATCCTATATAAGCGTGTGCTTACAGCTTTGTTGTAACAGGTTGTGGAGAAAACACGTATGACTTGAAAAGTCTGGTGTCCTAATTCTTTGTCCATTTATTGTAACTGCTTTTGTGTAATTCATAAAAAAGTTTGTAATCAATGAGCAGTTTCAAATCTTCCATTCTCTGTATAATAAAATAGGTTGCTATTGTAAAAGACTAACTTCTTGTAGGATGAAGGATTTCCTATAAACCTCTGTGCATTATGTGACTGAACTTTACATATCGCCTTGTATGAATGATGCCATTGTTACAGAAATACGGTGTAATCAGGTTTTCAATCCGAAAGCTTTAAGCTGTCTTGATTCTAATGCACCACCATGTATTTGGAATATTAAAATTGCAGTCTAGAGAGCATATTTTGCAGGAATGGATCATTTTATTAAGTAAGGAATGACTTCTTATGCATTAGGTATAAATGATATTCTTTTAAAGCAAGAACTTTTGTATATAGATGTGAAATATATGAAGAAATTGCATGAATTGACATTAAAAAGTATATCAACCAACTTCCAAACCAATTATAAAGCAGTAAAACTTTCTAAAAATGGACAACCTGTTATTTTTAATCTCTGGATGTTTCACAGTACAAGAAATAGTTGAAAAGTATCACTAGTGGTTGATTTAATGGCTGTAAAAGAATCAGTGCTTCGTTTACAGGCTTAAAATGCTTTTGTTTTACATCTGAAAGACTGTGGCTTACATTTGGCATATCCATAATGGCCATTTTAATGCAATTAGCTTTGAATGATAAAAACCCCATTGTAGAATGAACTCTTGTTCGGCTCATTTATGGCAGATCTGATTTTTCTAGGTGTTTCTTCCGAACCTTTGATTTGCATTGGATTTCTGTGGTCTTTAGCTAAGCATCCCATATCCTGCTGTAACCTCTTGATCCATTTCTAACTTTATTTCTAACCTTCGTTTAAAATGATAGACATTAAATCATGTAAAAAGAAAGTCAAGAAAAAAAAAAAACATGCGATTTATTTTCTAACAGCTCATTTTTCAGTACCACTTTTTCCTCCTGGGATTTTGATTTCCTTGCTAAAAAACAATGACAGGACTGATGCTCGTGTGTTTTTAGGTTATTTACTTAGCTGGATCACCTCTGTGGCTTTCAGTGAGCCTTGACAGTGCTCAGAGCTCTCTCGGCGCTCAAAGCAATCCCCCACAGACTTACGCAATGTACATGGAGCCATGAAAGGGTGCAGAACGCTGCTGTCAGTCAGCAGCGGGCCTGCTCTAATGGATGAGCTGTTGAAAAATGTTAAGGCACACACACATAAACACACATGCAGACACATTCAAAGGCCCATCCTGAGCTGTCGAACACCAGGTTGTGTGTCAGACGGTTTGAAAAGAGCCAACGCAGGAGGACGGCCGTCACCGAACGAGGTCTTTCATCTTCTCTTGCACGCCTGATAAAGAGCTGTAAGCATATTATGAATTAATAATGCCGGTGGCGTTCTCATAGCCTCACGTCATGTTTGTATCTGAGAACAGTTCCAGTGCAAATGCGTTTGGAGGTGTTTACCGAAGGAGGAGGCACGCACCTTTGCTTTAAAGGTTAAATCAAATCCGAGTTAACAGGGGTGAAACCACAGTGACTCCACTGGGAGGAAGAAAGAGCAAAGAGAATAAACACGGGTTCTTCTGATGCACAGGAAAACTTCACAGCTCAGCCCAGCCCATTCATTTTCCCATATTATCGTCTTCATTCAACTCAGAATTGCAGAGGAACTCATGAGGTCATGAGCATCACCGTGGAGCTTTTATAGGTATACACAGTGTGAAACAAATAACAACAAATGACAAAGGAAAAGGAAAGAAACAGGCACTTAAAATAAATGGTAATATATTTCTACACTGCAGTGTTGTTCTTCCAAAGTGCTGATATTTATTACATCACAATACAATATTGCAGTAATCACTGAACAATAGTCACGATGCATATATTGGTTTCAGAGCCGATTCAAAGACACCTGGATAAGATATACTGTGTAATGATTTCTATATTTTATGCATTTACTAATTGAATAAAATCAATCGTCGAAATGGTCTGGATGCAAATAAAACAGAGATTAAAAGGCCACCCTGAAGGATCTCAAATGAAAAAAAAAAATAACCACCAACATTTGTGCAGATTTGTACATTTTATTGTTTAGTTGGATCATGCTGATTTGAGGTTTTCACGCCACTCTGACATGATGAAACACGCTCAAGCTCCCATCATATATGATTGAATTGTTCTGAGCACTAATTAGCCTTCTTGTGTCTCTTTTCCTTTTACATGTGTACCCACCCACGCACTCATTAGATTTCCTTGCTCTTCTGTTGTTTACATGTTTGCGGTCTCCTCTTAACACTAACTGGAAAATAAATCCCATAAACGCCTGTGCAGCAAGGTTTTCTGCACCGCGTTCCCTCGCAATGAACAAAATTACACTAAACAACAAACACACTCTTGGCTCGCTTCCTGTGATCAAAGCTTTGGCTGCCTAATCTAGCCAATTAATCTATTTATCAGCAGTGCACTAATGAATATGCAGTCCATATGCTTTTTTTTCCAGACAAACTGCCTCCCTCCGAGTCTGAAAGTGGGACAACGCTCCATGCGAGCGCCGCGTTCGGAGGCTCCGTCGTGCCATAGTTCATCACTGAGCTGGTGAAATCGGAGTAAACGGAGATTAGTGCGAATGAGCGTCTAAAATCTCTCAATCACATGCGCTCACAAGCCGGCGTGCACTCACACAAACGCCCAAACGCACACTTTCGCACACGCCTGAGATGCGAAATTGAGGGTAAAGGCTTTGGAACGCAGATGTTGAATTTCACTGTTTAATTTAAACATTGTGCCAGGTTTTTTATGCGCCTTTTTCGCTGCTTTGCCACCTTGGAGGTCCCTAGCCACTCGCTGCACCGCTGTGCAAAGCTGCCAGTGATTATTTTTAGCTTTAGCTTGGATTTCTTTTTTTTTTATTCACAGCAAACTCTCATCCTCTTTCTCTGTGTTAATAATGTAGGATTCACACATCAGAATTAGTTTTGTATTGTTCAAATACTCAAGTGGAGGGTGAGTCGCCTGCTAGCTTCTTAGCGAGAAAAGCGCTGCTCACTGAATCTTCCAGGAATGAGTCAAACAATCATCCCAGATATGCTCTGCAAGATAAATATCACACAATGCTTTCAGAAACATGCCGTGAGTGTAAAATCCATTGAAATACGAAAACATGATGAGTTCTCAAATACACAGAATCACAGAAGTTTGGACAGATTCATTGCCACTCATATTGAATCATTAAATGAATTGTGAAATTGAGCAATTTGTAGATTAATCAGCAAAAATGATAAATGGATGGTTTAAATGAAAACCAAAAAAAACACATTATTGAATGAATCGTTGCTGTCATCCTGCTGAAGTCTTTATTAGGGAGCTCTTTCCTCCTGCAAGAGCACACGTACGGCGTTAGAGGAACTCTCACCTTTACGAGACTACCTCCTCTTTACTACCGCTAAGGGACTTGGCAATCGAGCCAAGCTTGCTTCCACACAAAACCATCCATTTCAGTTTTCTTTACACTTCTGGAAAACCCCTGCTGTAATTCATTTGTGGAATTAAAAAGTAAAAAAAAAAAACTTCAACTGGGGAAGGATATAGAGCAATTAGAGCATTGGTGCAGAAGCAAACGAGGCACGATGTGCAAATAATGTGTTAAATAATATCCATAAATAATTGATGCACATTGTAATTACCAAAGGCTATGTATACGTGAAAATTTCTTTCTAATAATTATGCATTGACCAACAATACACATGACTACAAGCTGACCTGCTTTAATGGTCAAGTAATAACACGGGTTTCTTAAATAATCTGACCAGCTCACTCACGTGTCATAACCAGTGGGATATAAACTACAACGTGATATTGCAATAAGGGAATGGGTGATCTTTCACCCCTACTCACCCTACACACACCGCACAGACTCACAGCCCCCTCACACACACATACACACACACACACACACACACACACACACACACACACACACACACACACACACACACACACACACACACATTCCACTAGAGCAGATGGACAATTACATTTAGATGCAGCAGAACAGTCACTATTAATCCCACTAGTCACATTTACAATTCTTCACACTAACCGTGTCTCTCTACAGCTTTCCTTTCTCATCATCACTCAGGAGTGTGCTCTGAAGAGATAAAGTCACAACATGATTTTTAGAAAGCACAAAACACAACACAAACTTAAGAAATAATCTTAAAAAAATATATATATATATAATAATAACCGAATGTTTTAAAGGTTTTTTTCTCAGGAAGTGGACAAGAATTATAATCCAACCAGATTGTGTGTCAAATGTAATTAAAGAATTAATGACAGTAATGCTAAAAAAAATTACAAAAAAGAAAGAAAACAACAATAAATAGTAGAAATTCTCTTGCACTTTGATTCATTTGCAAAAATGTCTGTGCTCATTAAAAGCTTGTACTGAATAATAACGTGATATTAAAAATGGATATTATTTATATACACTTGGAATATTTGCTCAAATAAAATTAATCACAGTAGATATAATGATTTCATTCACTAGGACTGATTAGGAACACTTATGAATGTACAGTAAACAGGCTCCATCATGCCACACCTACAAACTAGAAATAAAGACATAGTAGTATATTAGCATTATATATCAGCATGGCAAGAGATTGGTGTTTGTATTTGCCAATGTTAGCTAGAATGCTTTATTGGGTCATACATGTTATGTAGATGTATTATTATTGACATAAATTCTTTAGCTTTGCTTGCCAAGTTAGATAAAGAACATTAGGTAACACATGTCTGTTGCTATCATCTGCGTTGGCTGAGCTTCAACGCATCCGACTATAGCCAAATATCAGCAAGCTATGAATGCGATAAACTCGACATAATCCACCGACCCTCACACATGACTGAAAGCAGCTGCTCTGGGTCTTGATAGGCATAAGATACACTCTTAGGAACAAATATGCACTAAACTGTAGTTTTCACACCTTTAGGGTGTATCTTTTGCATGTGTAGGTGTATGTGTTATACCTTTTCAATTAAATTTTAATGGCACATTGAATGGTTTTGTGATAATATTTTTATCCAGGTGCATTATATTCAAATTTTTTTGAACAGATGTATGAAAATATGTGAATATCGTACTTACACGATAACGTTCACTATATACTGTTTGAAATGAAGCTGGATCCCCTTCTGGATTTATTGTTACTGTATGTCATAACTATTTGCTGTCATTTTTCTGTCATTGCTCTGTGCAATACATTTGACAATTTATAATTTATTATTATTATTATTATTATTATTATTATTATTATTTTAAAAACATGTAATTAATAGGTAACATAAATAAATAAATAAACAAATAAAAATAGCTGCAAGATTTACAACAGACTTTGAACAGTTTATATTGTGCTGCCAATTCTTTTTATCCTACATTTGTGACAATGTGGGACTGAGGCCAAATATCCAAACCTATTTGAAAGCATCACTTTCACAGGATTGATTATTGCAAAAAGGTACATTTTGTCATAAAGCACCTTCTTCTTTACAAGCACTCTGTTTTATGCTCCAAGACATTATTGACATCATATACAGTAATACTGGTTAATCAGCATCCCTGAGCTAAACTAATTATATTTTGTTGGGGAAAATGCAATAAAGCATTAAAAGCAAATGGATGGGTTTAGCTTGTAAGCATGAAGGTATGCATTTAATAAACAGGGTTCTTTACAACCACCACCACCACCACCATCATCATTATCATCATCATCATCATCATCATCATCCATGCAATTTAAAAAGAAAATGATAATGCACATTATTTTACATTTAAAAAAGATTTTGAGAAATGCCTCATATGTAAAGCTTTAGGTGTTTAAATGTTTTTCATTTAGGTAGGTTTGAGGTTTTTGATTAGTAGATAAAAGAACATAAGAAAACATCACACTATATGTGTGTGTGTGTGTGTGTGTGTGTGTGTGTGTGTGTGTGTGTGTATATATATATATATATATATATATATATATATATATATATATATATATATATATAATTTGAATAATAAATTATTATTATTTACTGTGTTATTTGTGCCTTTTTGGAGCCCCTGATATAATGATCCGTTAGATCATCCACTCTGGCTGTAGGGGGCGCCCTGTCACCACACAATCCCTGTTTCTTCACTTGAACGTTCACCGAGTGAACCTGCAGAAAGTGTCGGTGTGCTTCAGATTTCCGGATCATCCGAGTTTCAATTGTTTCCTTTTTCAAACCACTCGGAGATTTTGTACAATTTGAAAAGTAGGTCAATGCGACTCATCAAGGACATGGAGTTTCTTAGATTTGGAGCTTGTGAGCTGTGTTTAAAATATTACACACGCACGCGCGCGCGCACACACACGCGCCCCCGTGCAGTGCGCGCCCCCAGACCTTTAATTACTGCGGTAAACTTTTTTTAATCACGGAGTTTACGCACAAGGATCTGAAAAGTCGGAGTGAGGTGGGGCTCTCTTTTCCGTCCCCATTTCCACTGGATATTTTACATGTTAATTATCTCGAATGGCTCTTGCTTTCTTTATTCATATTTTCTCCGCTTGCCCCTTTTTCTCTCCTCGCCTCTTCCCTCTCTTCATGTGGGTGTAGCCCGAGGCCGCGCCGCAGGCTCCCCTCTTCATTTCAACTGCAGAATGGAAATGCTAATTACACGGCGGCCGAGCCCGACACACACACACACACACACACACACACATAAACACACACACACAAAACTCACCATATTTATTTCAACTCAACTCCAAATGTGTGTTCCTCACACTTCACATTCGTTAGGACTCAAATAATAATAATAATAATAATAATAATAATAATAATAATAATACAAGTTTTCCCATTTCTAACTTTGGAGCGCCAGCTGTTTGCGTGTGTGCGGTGTGTGTGTGTGTGTGAGTCGCGCGTACAGATGTTGCGTATACATCTTCTCTGTTCTCATTACAACAGCCTGTAGGTTTTTACGCACACCCTTTGACAGTATATGATTTCATATTAAATGCAGCATCTGTTCGAGCATGCTATGCCTTATCAAAGGTTCGAACTTCATTTCCAGTGAGTGTGTAGCCGAACTTCTAATTGCCGCCTGAATTGTACTGGGACATCTGGACTGAGTGTATCAAAGCCGGCAAAGCGCGTCCCAGTGGCTGCCGGAAAAAAAAATCATCTGAGTTAATTAGCGCGATGCATGTTTAATTAAAGCCAATTACAATATCTAAAATTACCTAATCGAAACCTGTTTTTTTAATACAGTGAAGGTGCCCCCAATCCCTGCTGTTCATCTCATAATAACAGCTTCTTTCTGGAAATAAAAGAAAACAGCAATGAATGGTGGCAGAATTATCGGGCATTATTATTATTATTATTATTATTATTATTATTATTATTATTTTTTTTTTATTATTATTATTATTATTATTATTATTATTATTATTATTATTATCATTTTAATATATTTATTATTATTTATTTGTTTATTATTTATTATTATTATTTGTTTTTATTATTATTATTATTATTATTATTATTATTATTATTGAAACATTTGTCAGTATACGTGTAGATAGATAGATAGATAGATAGATAGATAGATAGATAGATAGATAGATAGATAGATAGATAGACAGACAAAAAGTCTAAGCGTAAAATGATTTCTCATAATTTCTCCACATTTATTTATTTTCCGAAGCATAAACTACATGTTTTACATAATTAGTCACCCCCCTAAATGTTCTATATACCAGCTAAAGCATGTTAATACGTTCATGGATATATATTAAGAAATAAGTTTACCTGAGTATTATGGGATACTGAGCTCTGGTTTCAAACCTGCATTTACACAATATGAACAACGGGGGGCGCTCTTTATCAAATTTCAAGTAAATGGCTCGGAAATGAAAAAAAAAAAGTCATGTAAATCTTCGCTTTGGAAAAATAATCTTCACTTTCCACCTCTTTCCTCTCACAGTTCCTTTCATCATGCCTCAGAGATCATTAACACGTCTGTTACAACGCCTGGTTTCACCGCGTTTGATGAAACTGTTTACTTTCTTTCTTTCTTTCTTTCTTTCTTTCTTTCTTTCTTTCTTTCTTTCTTTCTTTCTTTCTTTCTTTCTTTCTTTCTTTCTCGAAAAGGCAAGGCGAGAAAACCGTTTACATTTCAACATTTCTTGAATGAACGTCTCCGTCCGATTAATAAAGAAGAAAAAAAAAAAAAAGTCAAAAATTAGTTTTGCCTTTTGCACGTGCGTGCTGGTTTCATAGTTATACCTAAACCGTTTTGCAAAAATTATGAATGAAAAATTGTTTTTATTATCTTTTATATGTCTTATAACCTGTTATTTATTGATTTATTTTCTTCCAATAATTTGAATTACTATTATTTGGGGAACAGTTTTTTTTTTACTCCACTTTATCCATTAAAGGATCCATTAGTGTGATGATGATCAGCTCGAGCGCGCAACAGTTTCAGCATCACAGCGCTGAATGATTGATTCACCCGGCGTTCACACACACACACACACACACACACACACACACACACACACACACACACACACACACAAAATAAGCAGTTTACCCAAACTGCTTTCTAGTTATCAACCTTTGACCTTCTTTCTTTCTTTCTTTCTTTCTTTCTTTCTTTCTTTCTTTCTTTCTTTCTTTCTTTCTTTCTTTCTTTCTTTCTTTCTTTCTTTCTTTCCTACTTTCGTTCTTTTCTTTTCACGCGCTCTACAGAAGTGAAACGAGGAATGCTGTACTGTTATGATCTTATGTTATTTCCTGCGTTACCCTGTGATGGAGGCTGATAGCAGGACCAAAGATCTCACACATGGTTCATCCTCAGAACTTTTACACTGAGCTGTTCTCAGTGATCGAACTGTTATCTGTTATCACTCAAATTGAGTCTGAATTCGAATGCTTCAGTATTTCATACAGATGAAACCAGAATGCAGCATTTGTAGACGTTCTGTGGAGGAAAAAGCTTGTTTGTGGCCCTCAGGAGCGCATCAGCAAAGCAGTTCAGGACACCACAATCAAATCTGTGATCATAATTAAAACCTATTTTGCATGTTTTTACATGAAACCCCTGGTCTCTAGGTGTGAGGTAACCACAGGTTACAAGATGCCAGTAGTCTATTTTGACGCATATCTTGTTCAGTGGTATGCGGGTGCGGGTGCGGGTGAGGGTGCGGGTGCGGGCGCATTGACTGTGTAATTGGTGTAGTGTTTGGTGAGGCAGGATGTAAATTTGGGCGCAGGCCCGTTTTTATGAATGTGCTGTACTATTTAGTACGGTAGAGTGAGGGGGAGTTTGGGACGTGGCCGAGACTTTGAGGGGATTTGGTGGCTCGGGCACGCGCGGAGGTGGTGGGGGGCGCCGGTATGACGGAGCAACGAGGACAGCTGGGCGAGCGGCCATGTGAGCGACCACTCCGCGACATCTGGGAAACCTACTGGCGCGCGGCACGCGCGAATCGGTTGATGTCGCTATTTAAATGCAAATTTCTTTTTTTTTTTTTTTTTTTTTTTTGGAGGTCGGTCGGGGATCGTCGGAGCCTCCGGCCCGTAAATGCGCACAAAAGGAGCATTGCGTGTGCACAATAAAGGAGGGAGGAGGACTCGGTGCTTTTCCTCCTTTTCCTTACTAGAAGCGAACATACCGAGGAAAATCTTATTCAGAGCTGCATTAGCAACTTCTTTCTTTTCTTTTCTTTTTTTTTTTTTTGCGCTTTTGATGGTTAGCCACACTTTCCGCAAAAGATCTAACACAGGACAACTAAATACACCCACACACTTTTATTATTATTATTATTATTATTATTATTATTATTATTATTATTATTATTACTTCTGTTATTGTTGTTATTATTATTATTGCTGTTATTATTGTTGATGATTATATTCGTTATGACATGATTTATACAAAATCAAAGAAAAGGATCAACATAAATCAATGAATAAAAATACAACTATTTTTTTCTCTATATTAGCAGGTGTCTCCCAAATGATATATAATAATAAAATCCCACAATAATTCACACCTTCATTCATGAGGCCTCGATTTTTTTTTTATTTAAAATGTGTCTTCTTTTTTTTAATCAAGCAAAAACAATTGAATGGTACAAAGTTACAAAAATAAATGAAAAAAATATATAAATATATATATATTTAAGCTAAAGCCATGCAACTCCAGCGCGTGCTCGCAGCATGTCGGAGTGCAGGAGAAACTTGGCGGATTATTGTGTTTGGTGCACGCGCTTTCGGCTCCAGATGAGGCTGGAAAATGAGCCGAGATAGATGCAGGCGGAGCAGCTGATTCTCTCTGGCCAGATGGCTCCTGAACACAGATTTGCATTCATTTTCGCCTTAATATCTTCCAAAATAGAGGGGCAGCTGCATTTGTTGTCAAATAAGGTTTAAAACTCCCTTTTTTTTCAGGAGGGGGATCGTTACCTTCACGATGGGATTGTTGAACTTTTCTCCCCTCCTCCCCTCCCCCCCTCTCTAGTCAACAGTATCAGCTTTAAAAGGATTTGGGATAAAACCCTAATTTGATAATCAGATTGAAATCGCTTTGGTGTGTAATCTGTATTAAAGATACTGTAGATTGCGGTTAGTCGAGCAGAGAGCAACTGGCAGGGAAATATAGGCATATATAACATGAGCAGAAAAATAATTAAACATGGTATGCAATGAGCTTTGCATTTTCCTAATACATTACCTTACTAATTGGATGACATGTGTCGAGTATTATTTCAATACAATTCCTTTACAAATGAAAATGAATGGTAAATTATAATGATAATAATAATAATAATAATAATAATAATAATAATAATAATAAAAATAAACAAATAAATCGCAATAAACATTGACATATAAAGACACAAGACTGATTTAATAAACACACCGTATATTATATTTTATAATAAATTAATAGGCCCATATGAACGTACAAATATTTTTGTTACACAAAATTAAAAACTGCACTTTTTTTTCAAATTTAACTACAGCTGATAATAATAATAATAATAATAATAATAATAATAATAATAATAATAATAACAATAATAATAATTTGTCATATAATTTGATGTGATTACTTACGTATTTAACAGGACGAGCAGGCAAGTAATGGACTTTTCAGGCGCGCAACAGCTTCGATAATTCACTTATCTTTAGCAAAAAAGTCATTAACCCCCAACACCAGCACAAACAGATTGCTCTCTCTCACTCTCTAAAACACACATCTCCCCTTCTCTTTCTCTCTTTCTCTTCTCCGTCCCCGCATCCCTCCCTCCAGTGCGCTGCGCTGCGCTCCGGCTCCCCAGATAACCCACATCGGAGTCTCGATTTTCATCCGTTCATTAAAATATTAACATCAATACATACCCTGCCAAGTGGCAAAACACACACACATACACAACAAGAGAAAAAGAAACACCTTACACACTCCCAAATATCACAAAACTAAAGAACCACTGGGCGCATTATTGTGCTTTAAACGCTCTATTTATTGTAAAAAAGCGCACATGGAGCGAGAGGGTGGACGCAGCGGATCCCCCCGAGTCCCTCCAGAGTTTTCAGATACAATTTTAGCGCGATTTGCAAGAAAAAAAAATCCTTCTGAGCATTTGTGCACGTGTGCATGTGTGTGAAAGTGAGTGTGAGTGAGATAGAGTGTGTGTGTGTTTCTTTTTTTTTTTGTACACGTCGCAACCACGTTTTGCGCGTTTATTCTTCTTTAAACTTCAGCTGCGCTCCTTTTGGAGGATCTGCACAACCAATATGAGAGGGAATCGACTTTAAAAAAACAAACACACAGGCAGCGTGATTGTGAAATATAATTCAGTCGTGTTATTGATCAGTGTGCTCGGTATCTGATCCTCCAGCTCCGTTTGCCTTTTCATTGCGACGCTGCGGCCAATTAGGAATCTGAGGAGATCCGTCACTGTCATTTGCACGACACGGTGATTGAGCGGATGACAAGGGCCAAGAAATGATTTTTTATTCTGCAGTGTGAAACCACAGCGTGCATGGATGCACCTAACCCTAACTGTCCCTCTTTATCCACGCTCTTGCGCAGATCATAAATTCAAAACAATAAAATCCCTTTTGTTGTACAGTACATCTATTTTATCTTTTAATACATTTCTATGCCTGCAATACCTTTTTTTTCATGCATTTATTTCCTAAATAAAATCCCCCCCAAAAAAAAACAAACCACAGATGATCATGCAAAAGCTGCATGTAGAAGCAGTGCATGTTTTCGGATGATCATTTCCTCCTCCCCTGATTAGCTCGGGCTTGTCTTGAAAAAAGGTGAATAGAAAAGTACATCTTGTGTGTGTGTGTGTGTGTGTGTGTGTGTGTGTGTGTGTGTGTGTGTGTACTCACGCGGTACTTGGGCAACGCCAGCGACCGGAAATGTCAGACCCCTTCTCTTCCATATATGGGCAAAACCCCGCCCACTGCGCGTCATCGCTCTGACAGTGCGGATCCCGCGGGTCTAGAGTTTTGGCTCCCGGGAAAGGCTTCAGTCCTAGGGGATAGAGGGCTGAGTTTTGTACGCTTCCATCCATTCCGAGAGACGCTAAAGGCCCCCCTCATCAAGCTCTCTCCCGCGTCCGGGAACACCTCCGCGCTAAATCATAGTTTTTTTTCCCGTTTATTTGTCTTTTGGAGCTGGAGCGTCTTGCCAGAAAGTGGTCGATTCAGCAGTGTCCTGAAGCTTTTTTTTTGGTCCTGTAGGGATGATGACACGAGCCTGAGAGCATCATCACAGCGCAAAGTTACAAGACATGTTGAACTGATTTTTTTGGTTTTTAAAGAAAGAAAAGAAAGAAGAAGAAGAAAAAAAAAACCTCACCGACATCCAGGTATTTCGGCGACTCCTCCAACGGGAACTCGATCCAAACAAGCCGCAGAGAGAAAGAGAGAGAGAGAGATCTCGACAGAGAATCCTCCACTCACTAAAATCGTCCATGTCGTGCCAACGCAGGACGCGCTGAACAACGAAGGAGCCGATACTTGGTGTGAACTGTTTCTTTCTTTTCTTTTTTTCCCTTCAACAAATCACGACCAAACTCTCGCAGAGATCCGAGTGCGCCTCGTTTATTTGGAGAAACGACGCGTCCCTTTTTTTTCCCTCCCCGATTTTCGCTTTGACCTCGTCGGCTGGAGCTGGTTTGCACGCACGCCGCTTTAATGTTTGGGATTCAGGAGAATATACCGAGAGGGGGGACCACTATGAAAGAGGAGCCGCTGGGCAGCGGCATGAACCCCGTCCGATCATGGATGCACACGGCCGGGGTGGTGGATGCTAACACAGCCGCCCAAAGGTACGTTTGCCAAATCATCCCGATTTTTTTTTATTCATGCATTTTCTCAGACCAACCCTAAATCCCCACTTATGCCATGTATCAATTAGGGTCTCCCGGTGCACCTCTCCGCCGCTCATTACATCATATTACTTCAGTTTAAGTGACAATTCTACAATACTCCCGGTCACTTTTCCACCAGCTTAGATGTGTCTTTTTTTCCCTTAACACTATATCCATCCATCCATCCATCCAACCAACCATCCCTCCCTCCCTTTTGCTCCCTTGCTCCCTCTGTCCCTACTGTTTAACCGACCCCGGTTTGTCATCTCTTTTCCCCCCGCAGCGGAGTGGGTCTAGCGCGGGCGCATTACGAGAAGCAGCCGCCGTCCAATCTGAGGAAGTCCAATTTTTTCCACTTCGTCTTGGCTCTGTACGACAGACAGGGTCAACCCGTGGAGATCGAAAGGACAGCTTTTGTGGACTTTGTGGAGAAGGAGAAAGTAAGCGCAAGATTTGGAAATGCCGCGCAAGATGATCTTTCTTTTTCTTGTTTTTTTTTCTTTTTTTTTCTTTTTTTTATTCCCCCTCTCTCAAGTTCACAGAACTTTAGAGAAACGCAGCAAAAGAGTTAAACGGAGGATCACTGAAATTTTATTGCACACTTTCTCTTATATATATATAAAATAGATATATGTGAATATTAAAGGATGTCATAATTTTATAATGGTGGACTTGAGTGTAAAAACCTGACCGCGTTTATTATAGACTACATTCTAGTCTAGTGCAAAAATGATTGTACGCACATTGGCCTTAAAAAATGAATAATACGTATTTACAGAATCTCATTAGAGATCCCAGATATTTGCTATTTTCATAGATAAAGTTGATGGACACTTTATGTCCGTGCATAGTTACAAAACGTGTAGATATTTTGTAAGCTCATGCAAAAATGAAAAAAAAAAATGAGAAAACGCCAGTCTGATTGCAAACCCGTGCTTATTTTCAGGAACCAAACAGCGAAAAAACTAACAATGGGATACATTACAAACTACAGCTTTTATACAGCAACGGTAAGTCCAACTTCTCTATACTGATCACAAGGAGTAAGGAAATAATAGTAGTCACACTGGTATTCATTAATAAACAAAACACTAATACTGATCATATTGATCATATTGATAATCTTATACATTAATAACAGGTCGCTTTTTTAAAATTATAAATAATAAAAAAATATTGGTTAAGTTTTAAAAGTAAAAAAGAAATTAAATACATAACTCTATTTCTTATTTGAAATGATTTTGAGATTTTTTTTATGTGATGCCAAAATAATAATTTTAATAATAACAAATATGGAAATGGTTGTAAACAAAATAAAACATTTCCCACAGGCGTCAGAACAGAACAGGATCTTTATGTACGGTTAATCGATTCCATGACAAAACAGGTAAGAACGATTTATTTATTTTTGTATCACTGTTTTTATTATTATTTATACAATTATTTTGTTGTACTTTTCAGTCATTTTTAGTTTTGCGTGTTTTTGCTCGCTGTTGCTTGTTTATGGTGCATGTTTGACAAAGTTGTTTTTTTTTTTTTTATATGCATTTTCCTCGTTTTTGCTATTTTCGTTCCTGCAAGACAATTTAGTATTAATTATTAAAGCCGCACTAAATATAGACGGGGGTGGGAAAAACCCCCCGACATGACCGAGCACGCGCCTTTAAAGCCCGCTCCAGTGGAAGAGAGGGTGGGATGCAGGGTTCATGAAAAGGCTGAACGCGGGGGGATAAAAATGAGCTCTCGTTATTATGCAGCTCGTATTTAAGCTTCTCCATGTCGTTCATATTTCTTTGTGATTTAGTGACTTGGAGACAGTCTGATGTATTTTGATACGACCCCGCGTGAAGTCCATCACAGAGCAAAATCCTGCGCGTGGAGTTTGCGCGGAATTATTCATGCAAAAAAAGGGCATTGCTTACAATAAAAAATTTAAACAAAACTTTTTTATATCAGGTTACGAATCAAATCCTCAAATCTTTTATCCTGGACAAATCTCCATACAATGCATACAATGCATGTATATATATATATATAATTCTTTTCCAATTTTTATTTTATTTGTATATTTTTTTTCGTCTGATGAGCGACAGTTTTATTTAATTGCTCCTGCATTTTATTATCCCCGACTATAAAATGCTATGATGTACAGCCTGAGGGTCGGGGACTCCTTTGCTCTCTATGCTCTCTATGCGTAGAAGAGGAATAAATCTTGAGAAGGACCACTTGAGTAGATATGGTATGGTCTCCTCGTCATGATGTCGCATTTTAACCGTCTCATTTCCTTCCATCATGGCCACGTTTAAGAGCTCGACAAGTTGAACGCCCCTGATTTTGCCTTCGTTGTGGACAGGTTTACTTGAAGTGGGGGATGCTTTTGCACGTGCGACAGAAATTATAAATATAGGCCGTGTGTCCTAATTGGTGTGAAAATGATCAAGGAGTCAATGGCGCTGAACAGACACTTTATGGATTTCCCGTATTTACAGCGTGCGCGCGCGCGTGTATGTGCGCGCGTGTGTGTGTGTGTGTGTGTGTGTGTGGGAAGAAGGTGGGGGGATAAATCATAGCTGTAAGGATAGATAACAAAGTGCCATCAGAGATGTAACTTTTTTTCTCCATTGCGTTTAAAGACTTAAATGTTTATGACGGATTTTATGTATTAAATATGCAAAATTAATGGATAAAGTTGTTATTCGATGCAAGGCATATATGGATTAGAATTTAGGAAGCACCGAATTTTGCCTGCTTGCAATTCGTATTTTATAAAAGGCATGTCGGGGTCTATCAGCCCTTTTTCTTGTGTTAACCGCTTTCATTTGGAGAGGAAGACTGAGTGGGTGAGAGAGCTAGAAAATGAACAGGAGAGAGAGAGAGAGAGAGACATGGAGAAATATATATATAGAGAGAGGGAGAGAGGGAGAGAGAGAAAGTGAAGGAGAGCGCACCTCCAGCTCTGCGCCATCTGTTAAAGCCAATGCTCAAAAATTACTCAACCGTACCCCCCGACACCGTGATTTTATCTAAAGCAACGAGGAAAAAAAAAATCATTGTTAGCGGCTCAAAAATAAACAGCAGATTGGCCATTAGCACTTTTCCCCCTCCAATGTGTGGCGATGATATGCGCGGTGATGTGTGCGCGCTCCCCGCGCCCATCTGTACCCCGAGCGCCTTGAACGCACCCGCATCTCCCCTCTCATCTTCTCCAATAAAATGCAGCGACGAGCTAAACGGTTAGCATATGCGCCTCTTCATTTATAAAGTGCTATTAATGTCACATTATTTATCATCACAGTGAAGCGGCGGGCGTGGAGATGCGTTTCAAACAGAATCTGCTTCTCCATCATAACTTATTTATGGACATAACAAAGGTCATGCCGTATGGGACGCGTTATTGATAAAGAACGAAATGATAACGTCGTTTTCTTTGACACGAGCTTCGTTTCGTATTAAAAATAATTAGCAAAGTTTTTTTTGTTCTTTTTTGTTAATTTTTATTATTTTCCGTATTTATAAAATCAATCAAAGCCGATGTGGTTTCAATTTCGATTAATATAGTTTATTGAGCTATTTAAAAACAAAAACAAACAAACAACAATAAAGGCTGCAACTTTAACATTTACCACAATTTGGACGCAATTTGACGTTTTTTAATTTTTTAATTACTATTATTTGTTTTAATTTAATTGTATCCATCAGCAAACTAATCTATTAAACCGACTATATAATACATTTTCACTAATGTCTTTCTCTCTCTCTCTCTTTCTCTCCCTTCTTTTTTGTTTCAAGGCGATTATTTATGAAGGCCAAGATAAAAATCCAGAAATGTGCCGAGTTCTTCTCACACACGAAATTATGTGCAGGTAAGAGTCAGCATGCAATTAGACATAAAAAGTGCGTCACGTGTTTGGTGCATTATTTAGATTGATCTTATAAATAGAATTGAATTGTATTCTCTATTCTTAAAATTCTATTGCACGGTAATAATAATAATAATAATAATAATAATAATAATAATAATAATAATAATACGATTCATTAGACACAATAAGCTCTTTGGTCCGGTTGAACTGAGCCGCATCCGGATGTTGAGAGGGTTTGTGATTTGTGATTGCGAAATATTGCACAAAGATGAAAACGGAAGCAGGTCACTGATATTTTTTTCGGACTGCGGCACGTTGGAGTTGCACAGAGACCATAAAATGTTTCCGAATATATACAATCCACTCTGTAGATTTTTTTATAGTGCTATTAGATATTATTAGATATATATTAGATATTGGATATATATATACAGCCTATATTAATAATGTAATACATTATTATTATAATAATAATAATAATTATTATTATTATTATTATTATTATTATACACTAAAGCTGATTTTTATAATAGCCACATGCCTTTCTGAAACCTCAAAGCCATGATGAATTAGGAAGTCAAACGTCAGTTCGAAGTGGGAAAAATTGTGACAGAAATAAAGGAGTACAACCAATCCAATTTTAAGCACTAACATCAAGCATCAGTTACAGGCTCAAAGGTCATGCTGCATTGCCAGCTTGTGCTTTAGTGCCATTAGTCCCCATTGATGTGCTGCATTCACACCACTGAGCTCTTAGGTATTAACATACAAAATAGTCTTTTTTCCTGTGTGCTGCCGTGGTCCAGAGATAAGACGCACATTGTTATTGACCGTTCTTGTGGCTTGTGCTGAAAGACTACATGCAACTTTCACATGTGTGTTTTTGTCAAGTGCAGGGTGGTTTTTTTTTTTCCACTTTAATCACTTTAGCTGTCAGCTTAAAGGAGCTTTACATATTTTACGGTACCATATGGTGAGATTTTGGACATGTAACCATTATACAAGTGTGCTTCTTTAAATGCAGGAGGCATAAGATTTTTTTTCCCCTTGTATCATTTCAGCATTAATTAAAGCACTCATAATGGGAGCGTAGCATAGCAGCTTCAAAATGGAGGCATTGGCACATTGTGAAAGATTGATGCAGCCTTTTGAGCCTGTAATTAATAAGTGCCCCACAAAAGCACTGGTTGAAGGTGGCATCTTGCATCCTCTCCAGATATAACAGCTTGACAATTAGAGGTAAACAAAAGGCGAAGCTGTGAAAGTGATCCTCCTGCCTCTTGGCACCCCCCCTCCCTAGTTCTCTGTTCAGCACCAATGCAAACACCGCAACATGTTGTTCCCCGTTTCGGCACAGCGGAGCCCGATTTGGGGATGGCCGGCCAGCCAGCCAGCCAGCCAGCCAGCCAGCCAGCCAGGCAGCCGCCTCCACCTCACACTATAAAGGGAAAGAGCAAATGACAGATTTGGATTCAGGCTCTAGCAAGACAAAACACTCAAAACACTCGCTTCCTGATTCGAGACCAAATCTCACATCGTTGTTTGCTTGTCTTTTCTCCTCCACAGCCGGTGTTGTGACAAGAAAAGTTGTGGAAACAGAAACGAAACCCCTTCAGACCCTGTGATCATCGACAGGTAAGGGCCCCTCTCTGTTTTCAGTTTCCTGTTGTCTCGGGGTGTGTTGTCTTTGTGTGATGTGTGGTGCGGCCCGGTGTGGTTTTTTTTTTTTTTTTTCGGTCTTCGCACAGGTGGGTTGACTTGGAAACCTTGGGTGTCTTCAGGGAGTGTGTAATTGCTTGAGGTGCCAGGGGAGGCAGTTGCTTCAGCCCTTCCTCTCCCAGCAACGAGTCATTTATTCCTAGAGAGCGGCTGGCTTCAGTTTCCCAGCTCTCCCTCCTTCATCCTAATTTGTTAACAAGTGCATCATTCGCCTCCATCTCATCTTCCCCTGTTATCTTCTCTGTAGGCTCTAGATGTGATGCTCACAGCTTCCCACAGTTCTTGTTTCTCTTATAAGTGTGTGTGCATATATATATGTGTGTGTGTGTGCTTGTATGTGAGCTCCCATACTGCTACTCCAGGGTAATGAGAGATGTTTCTCAGCTGGTTGTTGCTGCTCACGTGTTGATAACATTAGCCAGTTTAAATACATCGACTTCTGCAGGATCAGTGATTGATGTTTGTCAGCTCTCCTCCTCTTCTTTTTTTTTTTCGTTCTGTTTGATTTTGCTGCGACTTTGTGTTGGTTACAAACATTCAGCAAGCATTGGAGTGCTTTCTTATCACCAATTATCTTGGCAGAGTGCACAAGCGTGGAGGGGATGAGGGCAGATCTGAGGAGAAGGGATGTGCCAGAGCACTGCCTAGGCCTCTTGGAGATTAGTGAGGTAGAACAAGCCCACCATGCTCCATAAAGACAGCACGAGCAGCTCTGTGCCAGAGAGCAGAGCCTTCTCTCTTACTTTCTCTCTCTCTTTCTCTCTCACACAAGATCTCTCACTCTCTCAGCTCTGTCTCACTAACTCCTCGTCCCTCTCTGCTCTGTTGATGTTGCAAACTTATCTCTCCATCGTGAACTTTGCCGTCCACCGAGCGAGAAATTAGATTGGGGAAGGAATGAAAGACGGCAAGTCGCGAGCCGAGGCAAAATACGCGCCACCGCTGGACAGCAATGCTAATGTTTGACTAGCTGAAATAGCTGTTTGCTTAGTGGAGAATGTTTGGTATCTGACAGAGGGAACATCTCTCTTATTAGTAATCAAATAGGGACTGCCAGTTGCTACTGCCACTCAGCACAAGTGTGTGTGTGTGTGTCAAAGTGTTTGTGTATGTGTGTGTGTCAAGAGTCGGAAAAAAGGACTCACTGCCTCAGTGCCGAATTTATGGCTATACTCGCATGCTTTCAACAGTACGAATTTCCTCCAATCACACGTCACATGGTTACGGGTTAGAAAATTCTCCCATGAATGATAATCAGTTTTTACATACATTGGCGAAGAGTGATAATATGAACAACGAGGAGACTTTAATATTAGATAAGTTCTAGCAAAAAGTGGAACCGTGTACATTTTATAAATATAAGATCCTTTTATGACCTGTAAAGTAGTTTTGAAATGATTAATATTATAATAATAATTATAATTATCAGTTGTCTTGTCCCTGAGTAAAACCAATGGCTGATTTGACATGCGCTCTGTCTCCTTCCACATCACCGACTGTAGTATTTGAACGGAGCTGCTGATGCGCAGCTACAGCGTGTGAGCAGTAATTAGTAGCAGGATGTTTTAATAGAAGCCTGCGAATTATGTTACACTGCCCTGTAGCGGAGAGGAGAGGGAGAAGAAAAGAGCAGATAGAAGGATTATAGGGAGGTTGTTCTCATTTCTTTTGGAGCAAAAAGACAAACCGATGTCTCACTTCCTCTCTGTAGTTCCTGGGATGTCTGCAATCCAGCGCGCTCTATTCATCTGCCGAGCTGAGTATACAGTATATATTTACCTTCAAAGAGACACATGCCGAACACTGTACAACAGGGCGTCATTGATATTTAACGCACTGGCTCTTCCCATAAATTGCTCAGCTTTGTATAGCGCCTAAATAGAGTTGGAGGGATCGGGTGTCTGCGCTTTGTGCTTCAATCTGGCGAACAATGCGTGTAACACTAGTAAAATAGGAAAAGAGGAACAGTGGAGGAGGGATTGAGTCTCAGGGAAAGAGACTGCGGCGAAAGGAGGAGATATTGTCGTAAGTTCAAACAGTGGATAGAAAAGCTCACATTGTCATTGTGGGCCGCCTGAAAAGGCTGCGAGTATCGTTTTCATCCGTCCCGCACGATCACAAAGGCAGACGTGCTTCATTAGCTTACTGCATTGTCCGCGTATTGCCACTATGAGCAGATGATTTTATCCGTTCTCCTCCCATAGAACTCTTAGCCAGAGAACGAGGCCTGAAAAAAAAAGTGCTGAAACTTTAACCTGGAATGTGAAGTGTGAGCCCGGGTGGGACGACCGGCGAAGCGCCAATTCCTCTGCACAGAATTTCTTTTTCTGCACTCATCTTTTTTTCGGCCAAAATTGTGACAGAGGGATATGTAGATATGAAATGATTGGTGTCAGGAACAGGGAGGCCTACGTGTGCTCATGTTCAAC
This sequence comes from Silurus meridionalis, assembly GCF_014805685.1. NCBI lineage: Eukaryota > Metazoa > Chordata > Actinopteri > Siluriformes > Siluridae > Silurus > Silurus meridionalis. The sequence continues at coordinate 19,368,934 of NC_060890.1, forward strand.
AAGCGCTTGGAAATAATGGTTTGCGTGGACACTGAGGGGAATGAATCTAGAAAATGAATGGGGGGATTGTTTAGGCAGACAAGGGAGGGCCGATTATGTTACAATCAAAACATTTAACTGGGGGAACGAGAGAAAGGGAAGGGAACAGAGAGGAGGAGAGAAAGAGAGAAAGAAAGCAAAGGAAGAAGAGAGAGAGAGAGAGAGAGAATTCAGATTAGAGAGAGAGAGAGAGAGAGAGAGTCTTATGCAGCGCAGGTCCATGCTGACCAGAGGAACTTGTGATCCATTATCGATAACATTCTCAGCACCATTTTCCCAGATGGCACTCAGGGCAAGCGCGCTGATCGCTGGCACGGGCGCGGGCAATAACTGGCACCATCACGCTGCTGGCATTTTCAATGGAGTTTAAGAGACTTATCATTCCAAATGTGTCCTATTTTCCTGTAGGCAAGCCAGACATCTGTTTATCCTATTTTCTCTTGGACTTTAGCACAGCTTGGGAAAAAAAAGGGAGAGAAAAATAACAGCAAAAGAACGAAAAGTTGGTCGCATTTAACAGCTGTTGC